>NC_030443.2:12608457-12913457 GCF_001660625.3 Ictalurus punctatus | reverse complement strand
ATGATGTTGTCAAGTACTTACCTAATAACAGCTGAAAGACATAAAACAATAGTCCATAGACACTGTTTGGCTGATTTATTGCACTGTCGTTACCAAAGATGGACCCCAACAAGCCAAATCCTCGACCCCATCTGCAGAGAAAAAGAGAGAAACACACAGACAGGGTGGTCTATGAGGAAACAAAAAAAGTGATTTTCTCTAAAGGATTTAACATCAATTCCTTCTCTATTTGGAACACAAAGAACAGCGAAGAAATCTTTGGCCTGAATTAAAAGTCACAAGATGATGAGCAAAACAGTGCAATTTAATATTGAAAGTAGAGCAGATCTTCCCCTTAAGCAATCGAAACGTCACCTTTAGCCCTAATAACTTCATGCAAGATGGAATTCTAAATAAAGTGAAACTATGAACACTTGCAACACTTATAACTGCGTCCTATACGACAGAAGCCAGTGCTTCAGAGGGCTATAATCTAACCTGACATCACTGTGTGCCGTGACGGAGCCGGTGAACACGCCGCTGCTCCCCTCCCTGATAGACCGATCATACCACTGCATTGATAAAGATGGACTTTAAACACTGCCGTTGCTCTTATATAAATACCTACGTGAAAGCATACATGACAAGACTGAACTTGTAATGGTCACTGTTCGAAACAGAGTTGCTTATTACACCCCAAAGCCATCTGTTTCCTGCTATCTGGCTTCATCTTATCTGTCTGCTTTTACTAAGGATTAAACATGGCTTAATAGGAATAAAAGCTTTCAATTTAGTTTGATAGAGTTTAGAATAAAGAAAGGATTACTTTAAATCCGGCCAAAATCTTGATGCAAAACAAAACAATCAAAGTGCCTTGAGAGCACTATTAATACTATAAACACAGTACTAATAATAAAAAAGGACATTTTAACTTTGTAAAAAATAAAACAAACAAACAAAAAAAAAAACAATCGCCAAAGTAATTGTTCACAGTTAAACAGCACACTCATGGAAATCAGACCATGCTGTTCAACATTTCCAGACTGCTGTCTCATGTCACCCCTTACACAATCCTCCTAATTATTTGCTTACTCTATCCAAAGCAAAAAAAAAAAACAACAACAACTCCGCTTTAGGCAACTCTGCAGCTTTTAACCTGAATATCTGCTCTGCAACGAAGAGCTGACTTTTGTGATGATCTAGTAACAGCCACTGGAAAGGAAACCACGAACTGGCCATACAAGATCTTGTAATGCATATGGCAGCTTTCGTAACTTCCTGGACTCAAATCTGTTCAGATCAGAGAGAATGCACAAAGACACTGAGTAATTTTAAAGGGGTCATAACATGATTTTTACTGTTTTCCCTTTGTTTGGGTGTGTAATAAATCTGTTTGTGCATGTATAAGCTCTACAAAGTCCCAAATCTCAGTGTCCCCCAAAAGGATTTATTTTATCTAACAGAGAACACGCCTCCAGATCTGCCCGAAACACGTCGTTCGAAGTCCAGATTTACTTCCGCAATTCCTCTACGTCACGGCGCGCACTATCGGCATAATCCCGCCCAAAGGCGGGCGTGAAGAAAGAAGGGTGAGGCTTCTGTGAATTCACGCGCCATGTCACAGAGACGCTGTGTGGTTTGGTGCGAAAGCAAGACCTCTTTGTTTAGCCTTCCGAAAACGAACGAAATTATTAATCAGTGGTTACTGTTTATTTATAACGCTGTTCCTGAGCAGTACAACCTGGACGTTTGCTTGTGCACAGCGCATATTACAGAGGACAGCTTCCTAATCCTGGGAGGTTACACGGCAGGACATACACGAAGGCTACTCCTGAAAATGGGGCGATTCCCACTTTGCTTGGACAATCCTGTGCTTCTGAATCAGAACCTGTAATTGTGTTTGATTATTTGATGAAGTAACTGCTATTGACTGTTCAAATGTGGAGTTTTGTGTTGTGGCTCAGTTGTAGACCTCTGATAACGTGCTAGCTAAAGTTTGCTAAGTTGCCTCAGTATTGCACGTTTGTTTGTTTGTGGTCTGATAGAGACGTTGATTGAAGGTGCTGTTGTGATTGTATCTTGAAACGGTCTATATCAATCGAATCACAAGAATCCTAGCTTCCCAAAGATTTATCGCATGAGTTCCTATGTACACACAGAAACTGTGTACAGCATAGTTAGTCCCGCCGGCAGGGTCGGGATTTACATCGTATCAGAAAAGTAAGAGAGTTACAAAATAAAAACTTACCACTGTGAAACGTTCTGCTCAAGTTGTGCTTGCAAACTTGCTTCCGCTTGATCATCCGCGTTTTCTGAATCGGACTTGGGCTCGAACTGATACGGTAAAACCGACGACATGTTGCTTAGGAGCTAAGAACTGCTTTAGTAGCTTTGGAGGCTAAAGGTAACTCAAGCGGCGTTACATTTCAGGCTTTCGGCCAGTCACAACACAATGGGTCAGCTGGCCAATCAGAGCACTCTGGGCTTTTCAGAAGGAGGGGCTTTGGGGAAATCGGGCAGCCGGGGAATAGCGGCACTGCAATAATGTACATTATTTGACAAATAATGTGTTGTTTTTTTTTTAAAAAAAAACATTAAAGCATGTTAATCTATTCTATTACACCCAATAAACAAGATAATTAACGTTTAAAAGTCATGATCTGACCACTTTAAAAGATTTTAAAGCTGAAAGCAGGTCCTGAACCTATAAAAACCTAGGAATTATCCAGAGCACTTCTAAGTCACGAAACTCGATTAACAATACTAAAAGGCTGCTGCTAGTGATTTAACAACATAGTCAAGTTCATATGTTCGATTCATTTAATGGTGGTGAGCTTTAAACCAGCATCCTGCAAAATTATGGTAGTATTTCAATGATCACTGCGTTATAAGATCACTTCATCGCATGAAATTTTCATAAGTGAATACTGACAGTGATTGCCTGATCTATGGAATTAAATTTGTATTGAACGTACCTTTTCAAGAAATGAACAAAAATATACAATGAGAAAGAAGAAGCACTCTGAAACTGAAAACAGTGAATTCGGTGGAAAAAAGTAACTTAACTTAAAAGAAACAACGTTCTTCGTTTTCTATGCTTCATGCTCGCTAATCCTGGTTTATGAATGTGTTGCCAGAGCTTCACTGCCAGAGCCTCAATGCCAGAGTTTTGCTTTTAAACTTTTTGTTTACGTCCCAAAATTCTGGAACAAATCTCATATGGGCGGGGCTTAACAGCAATTTACTCTCATTGGCTAGTGAGATTTGGATCAACAGCTCGAGTGTCCAGCTGAGGAGGAGGACAATGCCCCATGCCACTCCCGAGTGCTCATCTTGAAAAAATAGTCATATGAGACTACCCAAGCCTCAAATATTAGTTACAAACTAATATACTCTAAGTAAGTACAGTTGTGCTGATAAATTTACATACCCCTTGCAGAATCTAGAAAATTTTCATTTTTTTAACAATAAGAGGCATCATTAAAATTGCATTTTGTTTTTTATTAACATTTTGCAGATTCTGCAACTTTATGAGCACAACTGTAATTTCCACTACAAAGTACAAACACTATAACTACACAGAGAACCGCATCCAGAACGCTCTCTAAAATTCGCTACCCTGAAGTCTCTACTTCCTGGTCAGGGAGCTGTCAATCCAAATCTCACTAGCCAATGAGAGTAAATCGCTGTTAAGCCCTGCCCACACAAGACATTTTGCCAAAATGGCGAACGTAAACTTTGAAAGCATAAATGAAAACAGCGCATTCATAAACCATGCTTAGTGAACATGAAGCTTAGAAAACTATTAAAGAATGTTTATTGGAAGACCATGTTACATTTTTTTTTTTTTTTTACATTCGAGTTCACTGTTTTCAGTTTCAGAGTATTTTTCTTCTCTCGTAAATTTTTGCTCGTGTGTTGAAAAGTTACGTTCAATACTTTTGGCACAATTTTACTTTCATAATCGTTCGATATTAAGAATAACAGTTTCTCTTAGAAATTTACAAAGTACAATCCATTGTTACACTACAGTATACTCTGCAGCAAGCACTGTGTAAATATTACTCTAATGTTTAAAAAAAATATGTTAACACGCACGTTCAGTCTACGCCGACGAGTTTTTGACCGACATATATTATAAACAGCGTCTGATCGATTGGGGTTTTGTGTGTAAAATCAGCAACGAACTTAGCTTAGCTACAAACTTTTAATGCAACTTATTCAAAGTAGGATTCGTTTCCTTTATATAGCACCGTACCAAAGTCTAAGACACTTCACAAATATAAATCACAAACTGATACAAGCAAGCCAAGACAAACAGTCCACAGATCCTTAGTTCGGGGTGGAGAGTTATATTTAGTTAGCCAAATAACTGTAAAATAAGTAAGTGGGTAATTGTATAATAATGTGCGATATTAATGTGTCTGTAATATACCAAAAAATCGACACAACCCTAACAAAACCATTGATTACAATCAGCTACAGCAGGCTCTAGTCAGTACTAATAAAGGCTACATTTATCACAATATGGACAAAAACACTGCATTGTGATCACAAAGTACAACAAACCGCTGAAACTGTCAGATAAAGATCTGTCTGCATTCATTTTAATTAGAGATGCACCGATACTAAATTTCTCAGCCAATACCGATAACCGATTATTCAGAGTGATATCGGCCGATACCGATAACCGATAGTTGTGCCTTTTATGCCTTCTTTTAAATGAATAATAATTAATTCCACAATTCTGAAGGAAATGCAAATAAAAACTTTATTCTCTCCATTTGAACAAGTTGTTTCACAGTATCTGGTCTCAAACAGAAAACACATTACTCTAACATTAACACATGAACTAAATTATGAAGATTAAAGTAAGATTTCTTAACTTATTGAATGCTATTAATTCATATTAACATTGACTGAATTCTAAAAAACTCCTGTTAGTCTCACAAAAGCATTTCTATTTCATCACTGAACATCAAACTGGTAATATATAATATCAACTTTTTTAAATATTAACATTAACTAGATATAAAATATACTACTCTACACATATAGTTTTCTGTGCAATATATACTTTTTTAACAACTCATCTTCATTTAAATCTTTCAACCGTGTACTGGCGCTTTAATTCAGCTCAAGCAGCTTGGCAAAAAAACAATTGTGTAGTGCATTGTATTAGTGCAGCCAAACAGAAGTTATTTATCGTCAGAGTCGGCAATGAGCCCGCTCTCTGCGTTTCTTCCTTATCGATGCGTCATGATCATTAGTGACTCCTGCTTCCTGCTAGTTGCGCATTATTTGGAAAACTTTTTTTAAAGTACCCATGAAATCAAAATTGATGTTTTTTTTGTGGCTTTTAGTATGAATATATTAGCCTTATGGTTATCCATAAGATAGTGTGCTCCAGAACGACAAAATTCACGTTTAGAAGATATATATGCATTCAAAATTTACAGTCTCGCTCTACCACAGGTACGGATCAATAGTTTCGATGACATCATTCGGCACTTCAGCTTCTCATCAGATTTTCTGTCCAATCAAATGCTCTTTACAATCTAAAGTGTCCCGCCCCCAAAAACCTTGCCGAAGTTGCCGTTGTTGAGAGAGAGAAATCATATCCGCAAGCCTGGGTGGTAAACGTGTCTTTGGCTGTTCGAACGCACGTGTTTTATTCAGTTTTCCAACTGTAAGTTGGTTTATAAGGAAATGGATTGAATTCATTCACCTTGAAGAAGGAGGTATTTGTGCCAGCTCATGGCTTTGTGCCAGGCATTTTCCATTGTACTAACTGTCAAGTACGACTTAGCCCGGGGCTTTGAGGTAAGCGAAACGCTTGCCTCAATTGGCTATTTAAAAAGGAGGAGGAGCCACTTGATATGTCCCACCCTGACTTCCTGTTTCAGAGGAAATTATGTCAACACATCGAATAACGCTGCGTGTTTCAAGGCGCTTTACGGGGACTTTAAATTACTACCTTGAACTAGCTTTGTGTTCCCAGCTGTTAAAACACAGGTTGAACTGGTTAAACTGGTGACTTTTCCACCAATGTTTATTTTCCATCTTCCTTATTATTTAACTAAATTGCAATACTGTTGTGGAATAATACTCTTCAAACAACACTTCTACTGTGGTGCATTAGTATTTCTAATATATTCATTGTTCTTTACTTCCACTACCATCTTGGCCTGGAACAGTACGAACGGTATTAATCTACTGCAAAATAAACAAACAAACAAACAAATAAATCAATCGGCCATCTGGTCAGAAACTCGCGCTTTCCCGATTTTCTGATACGGATCCATGTTTATCTACTAATATCACAAATAAGGTATTTTTAATTGACATATTTCACTGAGGATAACCGTCTAAATTTACCACATTCAGACTCAAAGATTCCCCTACCGTGCAGGAGGAAATATGGCAGCTTTTTAAAATTCAAATAAACTCTTTCAAAAAAAATAAAATAAATCAAAACATAAATAAACGAAATGCAAATGTGTGCAAAACTAGACGACGATAAAGAAAGAAAGAAATGCAATCCAGTATAATTTTTCATGACATTATATATTATTATATTTAGAAACCAAGAAAGATAAATACAGAACTGTCGCTGTATAACTTTTTTAAGATAAATGTTAGCTTGTTACAAAATCACATCTGGATTTTTTTTTTTTACCTCCGATATCCTATACAGCATATCCTGCTCATATTAATCTGATACGGTAACGAACATCAGATCAGCACAGTTGCTAGCTCTTTTATCACCAAACAAGAGCCCTTGAACACGTATGTACGCTACGTGAGCAAGGCTATCCCGAGGATTAAATTTCATTGCCTTACAAGTGAGGCAGCATCAAAAGCATCCAGCTGATTAGGTGAAAAGGCCGTCTCGCTGTCCTTACACAATCTCAGCCATCCAGGCAAAAAGACAGACCGTTACCCCTGATACTACTAACCGAGAGCATCTCGCATACCGGAGCGTGATAAAGACGGAAATAAAATATACTCGGTAAGCTGATCTCTGTAAGAGAATTTGAATGAAACTGTATGGCGAGGGATACGATCTTTATCGTTACGTGCGGTCCTCCTTTTTGTGATGTCACTTTCAACAAGGCTCCTTTTGTGACTCTCAGATCTAACCAAGCATCTTGTCTAATTTCCACATGTGAATATGAGCTGAAACGTAAAACAAAACAGCTCTTGATAACTGAGCTTGGCTTGCTGTAATGAAGCCTGGTTTACTAGTACAACACTGAGCACATCTTTTGCTGTTCAACGTGATACTGAGATCAGAGACGATATCAGACTGACCTGATCTCAGCATCCTCACCGTAATCAAGCGACTCTCTACAACTGTTCAGGTTCATGTGACAGCAGGACACCTCCTATGTTAACGAAGAGGTTTTTTGGGATTACTGTGGCCTATTGTGCTGCAGCTGTTTTCAAAATTCGCAAGGCAATTTGCGGAGTTTTTACGGGTTTTTTTGCAGAAAACTACTTGAATCGGCGAAATTACAGTTGTACGGAATTGTTCTGCATGATCTTTCACAGTGATTGCTGTTAAATGAGTCCTTTTAGCAGTACTCACGTTTGACGCACGTGAACCGAAAAGGGCTTTGGCTAAATGAGCGTTGTGATCACGCCACGTCTCGGCCAAAATCTGTGGAAAATCTGGTTATTTTGAAAAATCACAAGCTCCTCCGGAGTGATTTTACGCCAATTTCTGCAATCTTAAAATCATGTGCGTGATGGCCATGAACGTGAGGTTTTATGTCACAGCATAAAATACAGAACATATTTATGTCGTATGTGATCTGTTACAGTATCGAACACAGCACCCATACTCAGCATTGGAGAAGTACTGACCCAACAGGATATCGGGTTGGACTGAATATTTTTATGGGCATTCGGCAGACGTCCCTTATCCAGAGCGACTTACATTCATCTCATTTATACAACTGAGCAGTTGAGCGTTAAGGATCTTGCTCAAGGGCCCAGCAGTGGCAGCGCTGGGGTTTGAACGAACAACCTTCTGATCAGAAGTCCAACGTCCTAACTATTGAGCAACCACTGCCCTTTAATATAGCATCTTCAATGCCATGAACACGTGCCATGTTGGCCATGCACGTGAACACAGGACAAACCGTCTAAACTGAACCACTGCTGAATTCTCATATCCAATTCAATTTCTACAACAGCGGCTCTTACGATAGCACCTGCTATATTTCACATCATAGGATTATATTAGTCTGCTTGTTCTAATATGTTGTGTAATGGAAGATTGACAGATTTTTAAAAATGTGAGAAAACATACAACTCTTGATATGGTGACGTCCTCTGTGAGACGTTGGTTTAACAGCATCTGTGCTTTTTGTCTTATTTCAAGAAAGATTTAAAAAAATCAATAAAAAGAGAGGCCAGTGAAGGAATGACTCTTTACAGCTGCTATATCATAAGTGATAACAGGAAGTTTCAGCGATCGGCAACCTGCTTACGGATAAGACGAATAAAACACGTCAAGACGTGCTCTTACTCAAAATAGTCAAATTTGAATTTCTAACAAGAACGCTTCACGCCCGGGCCACATCACACCGTCCCGTACTCGAGTACTTTGAGTTTTTATTCTCCACGAAAATCATGGCCACCATCACGACCGACTCTGCTGTCTTTCACAATCATAACTCAGATTAGAAAAATAAAATCTGAATGAACGTTTGACTCGGTTACTGTCAGGACATCACTACGCAGTCACTTTCAGATGCAGACCCGAGACTCGGACACTGATGTCATTTCAATGATGTGATAGGAGTGTGATTCGGTGCATGCTTGCACAAGCTGTGTGTATAGATTAGACTGTGAGTTATTAAGTAAACACTGAGCTAAATTACTGCACAAAACAGCTGGTCTACAGGTGTTAAGCTTAAACCAGTAAGTGAACTTTCATCTGTCTAAAACCCAAGGTTAAAAAGCTGAAAGTGACAGCCTAAACATGTCTCTCAGAGTGAAGGATGTCCTCTGGATGTTAATATGAGCTGTGGCTAACCACTAAATAAAAAACAAACAAACCCTCCTCAGTTCCACGTCAGTCAATTACACACACATGAATACAGCAGTGTCAGGAGTGATACTGAACACAAGGCAAGGCGTTTAGGCAAGAATACTGGATTTAAACAAGAATTTCAGCACCACCAGGTACCAAATAAAATAAATAAATTGAAATAACCCCACTGTGGAAACGCCTTAGAAATTAGTCAGTCTGACAGCTGGCTAACGCTAATAACGCCTAGCATCTTTGTACAAGCGGTTTAGCCAATAAATGAATGGAAAATAAGATACAGGATGGAAAATAAAACTATAAACGGTTTCATAGACACTTTGTGCATATATTTAGAGCCGGTATTCACTCTCTGGTCCAGTTTAGGCGGCTAAGTGGCTAGGTAGCTAGTTAAAAATGTCACTCTTTCCAGCTAGGGAAATGTGTTTAGTCACTATAGTGAACTCTGTAAGGCTGTATAAATACAACAACAAAGTGTACATCCTTAATAAATCCAGAGACAAGCTAGAGAACTAGCTATTAATAACCAATCAAAATCAATGCTAGCTGACTGTAGCTAGCTAGCTGTGAGAAAATAGATCATTGTTAGCTGTTAGCTAGCGGTTTCCCTCCATTCATGTTTACACGTTTCAAAGAAAAGAAATGCTAACCGGTAGTGTTTATTTCAATAAAAATAATAAAACACATGCATTATTAGCATCATATTGAGTTATCCACGTAGCTAACAGCCAGACAGACAGATCACTGACCCAGTCCACATTACGCAGTAGTCTGACTTGACTTGAACTCGTAAAGCCATACTACTCAATAAACACTAACCCAGCACTGCTGCTGGACTCCTCTTGTTCATTACTGTGGAAGTAAGCGCGGTTTTTATTGGGGTTTTTGGATGTAGCCGATTAGCCTAGCTTGAGTCACATACCTTGAGCCGAACACTTTGGAACAGCTTATAGAGTTGCTCAGGTCGCACATGGCCCGATAGTTCGCATCCCGAGATTTCTCTCTTTCCACATGAAACGCGTAAACGGACAGCAGTATTCCTAACAGGCAAACGAGGAACCTGGCTATTCTTTCCCATCGAGGGGTGGACACTCTCAAGACGGGCGCCGCCATGTTTTTTCCCGGCCTTGCTCGCACACACAGCCTTCTCCGACCATTGGGCCCGCGGGAGCGGAGACGTGGAAGAGCGTCGGCGCGCGCCACAGCGGCAGGGGCGTGTCCAGCCGCGTCAGCGCTCTGCGGACGGTAGGGGGCGCGCGCACGCGCGTTCTCGGGTTCAAACCGACGGTTGGATGCAAAAGTTTGCACCCCCCAAGGCTTCTGGAGGGGACCCCCTACTGTACCTCAACCCTGCAATTTACAATTTATCCACCAAATAAATAAACAAACAAACAAACAAACAAATAGCCACCTGTCAGTTCCAGGGTCCCTGGTTCGAACCTTGTGTTACTGTCTGTGTGGAATTTTTGTTCATGTTGTTCCCATGTCCGCATGTGTTTCCTCGTATTTCCTCCCTAAAACAGGCAGGTGGGTGGGTTGGCTGCTTCAAATTATCATTAGGTGTGAATGTGTGTGTGTGTGTGTGTGTGTGTGTGTGTGTGTGTGTGTGTGTGTGTGTGTGTGTGTGTGTGTGTGTGTGTGTGTGTGTGTGTGTGTGGTGTGTGTGCGTGTATGGTACCCTGTGATGGACTCAAGGAGTGTATTCCCACTTCACACCCAGGGTTCCTAAGACAGACTCCAGATCCACCACACCCCTGAACAAAAATAAACTAATAACTGAAAGTGAGTGATCCTGGTACAGGTTGGCACCCTGTCCAGGGTGTCTCCCGTCTTGGGCCCCGAGTTCCCTGGGATAGGCTCCAGGCCCCACCCTACGACCCTGTGTAGGATAAGTGGTACGGAAAATGGATGGATGGTTGGAAAGGGAGTTATTGAGATGTCCTGCAACAAAACAGCAGTCTGAAACAGTAAAGAAAATACAATCTAATTCTTTCTTCTTTTTTTTTTTACTTTTAGGTTTTTTGTTTTTTTTACTATTTTAAGCGTTTTTTTCCCTTTTTTTCTGTCCTTTAACTATCTACCTGTGTATCTTCTCTTTGCACATTGGATGCATGTGTAGCTTCGGTTTGTGAGATGTCACTTCTTGTTCCTTGATGCCTTGGTGAGCACACTGCTTGTGCATTTAAATAAATAAATACATATTTCTTTGTTCCGATCTGATTTGAAGATCTGATCTGAAGAAGGCAGCGTTTGGCATCTGAAGAATGAGCAAATATTGGTCAACAATCTGACAGTTGTATATAATCAGTGTGGAAGACTGTTCGAAGGGCGGATATTAAAACTGAGAGGATTCAGAAACTGTCTGGAGAGTATGCAAAATGGTTGGATGTAGTTATAAAGACATTGTTGTAAGGTAAAGGAGGGCATACAGGCTGTAAAATAACATTTATATCACATTCAGAAAGGGAGATTTAAAAAAAAAAAAAAAGTCTTTATTTTTTTCCTGGGGTATGCATATTTCTGCACTCAGCCATATCAATATATCCATAGATTTATAAAGGCTAAATATCATATAGATAATCAAAGTAACAGTGCCTATTAATGAAGTTGATATACTTGAACAAAACCTCAAAGACAATGAGCTTTTTCAATCATTTATTCAAAAGAAATATCAATAGATGTGAAATTTGTCTGTGGAAAAAGTAAGTACACCCTTGGCTTTAGAAGCTAGTATTGCCCCCTTTAGCAGAAAATGCCTACTTCTTGTAGGCATTTTGCATAATTGTCCACCAGGCTGGAATTTTTGACCACTCTTCCGTGCAATATTCTTTCAGTTGCAAGATGTTTGAGGGTTTTCTTGCATGTACTGCCCGTTTCAAATTCCCCACAGCATTTCAATGGGATTAAAATCTGAGCTTTGACTAGGCCATTCCATAACCCTCCGTTTCTTCTTTTTGAGCCATCCCTTGATGTATTTGATAGTGTGCTAGCAACAATAATAGTGTTACATCTATTTTTTACTCTAATGGTGAGAAAAGCTGTGAATATTTGTGAATGAATGGAATTTGGTTGTGTTTGAGTTTTTTCTGTATAATTTGATCTCTGTGTGAAGCCACAAACCTGCAAAATCTGCACCTTAAACGTTGCAGATTATAGTACTAATCAGTACAACACATCTGTTAGAAAATTTCAGTAAAATGCTCATCGATAAAAGACTGTATGAAGCCAGATAACGTTTTACTTTCTCTCTCTAAAAAAAAAAAAAAAGCTTTTCTTTCCTGTATTTTTTAAACAGACACTGCCACCATGTGGAGAAAATATATTCTCGTAAATTTCAAGATAGTCCTGTAACACAACATTGTTGTAGTTTATTTATTTATTTATTTATTTATTTTTACCACATACCAATAACACTCAGAATATTGCAAGAAAGGATAATAGAGGTCTTCATTTGCTCTAAACATAATACTCATTATGAAGCACCCAAGGATTCAGGGTATAAACGTGTGCTGTGGTATCTGGCACCAAGACTTTAGCAGCAGATCCTTTAAGTCCTGTAAGTTGTGAGGTTTGGCCTCCATGGATTGGACTTGTTTGTCCAGCAGATTCCACAGATGCTCGATCGGATTGAGATCTGGGAAATTTTGAGGTCAAGTCAACACCTTGAACTCTTTGTCATGTTCCTCAAACCATTCCTGAACAATTTTTGCAGTGTGGCAGAACGCATTATCCAGCTGAAAGAGACCACTGCCATTAAGGACTACTATTGCCATGATGGAGTGTACTTGGTCTGCAGCAACATTTAGGTAGGTGGTACGTGTCAAAATAACATCCACATGAATGCCAGGACCCAAGGTTTCCCTGCAGAACATTTCCTGGAGCGTCACACTTCCTCCACCAGATTCCCTTCTTCCCACAGTGACTTTTTCAGCAATTTGTACTACAGTAGCTCTTCTGTGGGATCAGACCAGACAGACTAGCCTTCACTCCCCATGTGCATCAATGAGCCTTGGGTGCCTATGACCTTGTCACTGGTTCACAGGTTGTCCTTCACTGCATACCGGGAACACCACATAAGACCTGCCATTTTGGAGATCCTCTGACCCAGTTGTCTAACCATCACAATCTGGCCCATGTCAAAGTTGCTCGGATCCTTAGGCTTGCCCATTTTTCCAGCTTCCAACACATCAACTTCAACAACTGACTGTTCACTTGCTGCCTAATATATCCCACCCGTGGACGGTGCCATAAATGTTATTCACGTCACCTGTCAGTGATTTTAATCTTATTGATGATTGGTGTACATAAAGTGTGTCTTTGTTTTTATATTTTATTTACCTATAGCATGCACTTTAAAAAAAAAAAAATCCTGTGTCATTTTATTCCTCGTGTAGCTGTATGACACCTGCAAAAATCGTGTACAAGGAGAATACATGCCTTTTCATGTCTGGATGTGAGAAAGATATACGTAAACATATAATGACTGCATGGCCGTTGACTGTAGGCGTGGGCGATCGAATTTCCAGCCAATCAAAGATCGAGAACGCAACCACATGACCCGAAGGCAACCGCAGATAAAAGCACGTGACGTCATCCGTTGTTTACCCACAGAAGTGAGACTGTCGAGGCGCGTGCAATTTCTGTGAAAGCACAAGACAATGGCCACTGACATTGAAAGGCTGGTTTTGTTCGAAGAGGCGACCTATGACCAGTATGATTATTACAACCTAGATGAATATCCCTGTCATGCTGGAGGAAAAGGAAGAACTAAGAAAGAAATCGGATTAAACACAAACCGCCATTGTCCTGCAGGACATGAGAGAAAAATCGCAGAAAAATTCCGTAACAGTGAATTGAAGAGGAAGAGAACCAAAAGCGCTTGAACGATGTATAACTGGTAAGAAAGTGTGTATATGTGCTGTTTGTGTGTGTAATTTTGTAGTAGGACATTTTGCGGTTTACTCCTCTGTCCTATTCCTTGTGAAATGTCCTGACATGCTCCTTCGCTCAGCCTGTTGTGTAACAGCCATTGCAGTCCTTCCCCTTGTTGTTGCCAATTCAGCAAAATTTGCTGTTACTTTAACACCATACATTGTTACATAAAATACACGTGTCATTGTATTGTATTTTTTTTTCTTTGAATCATTTCTCCACAGAACCAGGAAAACCCGCACTGGAAACGACTTGAGAACCGGATCGTGGTCTAAAATGTTTGTTGAGCCTTTTCCTCCCATGTTGAACTAGAATGCGCGCACGCGCGCCACTGACGCACCTGAAGCCTCGTGAGCGCGCATCCCCGATTCCGCGTTCCCGCTTCTGGGCACGGATCTGTCCGCTGGAGTCAGGTTGCAGCTGTGCACACGAATAGCCTTGTTTTGCTTGGGTGTTGGCTCAATTTTAAAGGTGTTCTTAAGCAGCGTGTCGTCGTTATGTCTTTTTAAACGTTGTGTTGGTGTTTAGAAATCACTTGAATAACAATAAACACTGATTTAAATTGTTGGTATATGCTGATGTCATTTCCCCAGTCTCTCTCTCTCTCTCTCTCTCTCTCTCTCTCTCTCTCTCTCTCTCTCTCTCTCTCTCTCTCTCTCTGACTCTCTCTCTCTGACTCCCACTTCTGAAAATTACCAATACAAATAGTCGAGGTCATAATAATAAAGCTACAATTACTCAACTGCATGTTTATCACCTAACTCGGGTGGTTTTTATTACATAAGAACGACGGTGTGTGAACACCTATACTTTCTAAACAGTTGATCTACAGTTCTTGCATATAAACAGAAATAAAATAATTAAGAGTTGCAGATATGAAACTTAAATTTAAATAAAATGCATCATTAACAGAACCGCAAAATTTATATCAAAATGCATCAGTTGTAAAGGGTACCACTGACATACTACACTCACATAAGACAGAGCAGTATGTTAAAAAAAAAGAAAAAAAAGTCCATAACTGGCATAATGCATGTCCATCCATTTTCCATACTGCATATCCTACACAGGGTCGCAGGGAGCCTGGAGCCTATCTCAGGGAACTCGGGGCAGAAGGTGGGGGACACCCTTGATGGGGTGCCAACCCATTAAAGGGCACAATTGCACACATTCACACACCTGTTCAGTTCAGAGAGGCCTGGAGCCTATGAACTCTGGGCAGGAGGTGGGGAACACGCTGGACGGGGTACCAACCCATTACAGGTCACATGCAGACACTATGGACAATTTGGATATGCCAATCAGCCTACAGTGTACGTCTGCACTGGGGGAGAACATGCATAATGCATATATTTAATCAAATTCAGAATTGTTTGTTAACAAAAACATTTGTTCATACATCTGTTCTTGTTGATTTTGGAGACATCGAGCAAACCTGCAGTACTTACTGAACGATTTAGAGCATATGGAAAGAGCTGATCCATACTCTAATGATGGTGCTAATCCATTTGCTCACTCATTTTTCAGTAACCTCCAAGTATAAATCTTCCATCTTTTATTAAATAAGACTGGAATAAATCTGTGCACTGATTTGTAAAATTATTTGCACCAAAGGACCAAACATTTCGACAAATGTGTGTCGAAATAGTAATAACACAAAGTGTGTAGGATATTAACACATCCTTTCTGAGTGCAACTTTGATCTCATGTTGTTCCACAGTAAGAGGAAACGGGTGAATCATCGGGAGCGCAAAGCCACATTGCATCTACACAAAATGTCCATAAGAACAATATTATATAGGTAGTACAGAATCTCTGTACTTCAACCAGGTAATGTATAATTTATAATCACTTCTTAAAGGAAAAGTGCACTCTGAAACACATTAAATACATTTATACCACAATGCTGCTGAATTATCAATTCTGATTGGCTGACAGATGTTCTGAGGTGTGCAATTATTTTTCAGTAAATGCACAGCAAAACTAGTTCCAGTCAGGTCTTGACCGCATTACAGTTTCATATCACTTTGCCAAATTAACTGAAATAACGGAAAAGTTAGGCTACCGTCCACCAGAGTGAACAGATTTAACAACAAACAAAATGACAGAAAACTAAGATTTTCCAGAAATATGTATGGAATAATTGACAACAGGCCATTAAGTTGTTTTTTTTTTTTTTTAAAGGTTTACATCAGATATAGATACAAGTTGTTCTTTTTGTGGTGCCCCTAATGAAACCGTTCTTCACATCTTCTGGGATTGTCCTCACACACAGCTATTACACACAGCTAAGTTGATTAACTGCAATGTGCTTCTGGGTTTCTCTTTGTTTTTTTGTTTTTTTTACGATGTACTGTTCGGCTTCTTTAATATACAAAAAGCTAAATTTAATGAATACTTTATTATTAATCTACTACTGCTCCTTGCAAAATTTCACATTCACCACAGTAAAGTCACTCATAAAAATCCCTTATTCATTGTTTTTAGAAGAAAAGGTCCAACAGTACATCCCAAATATTTTATCATCTAAGAATCGTAACGCTCTTAAGACAATAAACTTGTGTCATCTTTTTAATTTATTTCAATAAAGTTCTCAGTAAAGTTATATGTGTGAGTGTGTGGGCGTGTGTATGTATATATGTAGGTGTATGCATATACAGTATGTATAAATGATGCTTTGCTTTCATTATCATTATATTGTATGTAATTTTTATATTTTTGCCATGTGTTTATATTTTTGGTACTTTGGCATTAATTTAAAAAAAAAAAAAAAAAGATACAATACTGTGCTGTACAAAAAATTGACGTATTTTTGTAGACCAACCCGGAACATAACATCACCCTGGTTCCCACGGCAACAAGCCAATAGGATTTTTTAAATTGACTTTGGGATTATTGCATAAAATAAGCTCTGTGACTAACAAAAGTTTGTGATCCTTACACGTTTTGAAGATAATCTTCACAAATGAACACAACGTTTATGAATTTTGAAGCCTAAATACAATCAGCAGAAGTACAAAGCTAAAGTCAGGCTATAAACGAACGACACCATGATCGAAAATACTATAAACTGATAAATTTTCAAGTCGGAAAGTTTGAGTTGGAATAGTTTGTAAGAGCGCGAGTATAAACACAATGAGAATGTAATAGAGGAGTCTTCCTGTTCGGCATGATGACGTTTAATGTCCCCAACACGACAACCTCTGTAGTCCCATTTAGCCACTCATTATCAACCGCCTTTTTCAAGCCACGTAAAAGCTTAAAGTTAAAGTTATGAGTGGGGTCTTACTGGTGTATTGTATGTTGTAGAATAAAACATAAAAATATCCTTAGCTTGTGTTAACCACAGACCTTATTTCAGACATGTAACCAAAAACCCATTCAAAACCAGAACTTATTTCTGGGTGTTAGGACACATTTTTGCAGCACTGTATAGCATTTAATGGCAAAGTTAAAGCTTTGGAAGCTGAACTGTTTGAGCAGAGTGTACAGATGAGGAGGTGAGACAGCTGGGTAGATTAAAGGAATAAAGCACTGCTGAATCACTCTTTACAGGTAGACATAAAACAAGGGCTAAATCCCACTGGCTCCACTGGAAGCAGGCAGTTAGATGGCATTGTGGGTAATGTAGGAAACTTAACCAAGGTGACAATATAGCAAAATGTCAATGAGGCTTAAGACTTTCAATATAATATAAATCTTGGACACAACTGAGGATCGAGTTAATTATATAAAAGTTGTTCAGGGTGGACTTTTCCTTTAAGATGCACATTTACGTATTTTGCTGTCCTTATAAGTGCATGTTTCAATAAACCTAGATCATTAAAAAAATGAAATAAAACATATCATTTTTAAGACAGCAATATTCAGGGTGCAGGAATAGGCAACGCCCAGAGGAGGTTAAAATAAGTAAAGTTACTTCATTTTCTTCATGACTCATGCACTTCCTCAAACAAGCAAAGCTTACAGGCACTACCTTCCTCATGTGGAAAAATTCCATTTTAACAGACAAGAGCACGGAGAAAGAAAATTCACATTGCGTGAAATGATGTAGTTTTGCCTCAACATGTCATTTATTTGGAAGTTAATTTCGAACAACCTTAAAGGCACAAGAACTCACCGTATAATTTTGAAATTGCCTTCAGAGTGAGTAAAATTAAATAATAATTAAAAAATGAACCTCAAGCACATTTGGGATGTGGAAGTGTCAAGTCATAGTTTGGATGAAGGTCCATGCTCTATACAATAAACAAAACCTTTTTTTAAAACGTTCTTATGACTAACCTAAATATATATTTGAGGTATATTCAGCATTCCAGAGAAACCTGAGTGGCCTTATTCTGTGTTAATCATTCATCATGCATAGCATATCAATCGAGAAGTACTTGTTACTGTATGTAGTAGGTGTCAATCTTGTCAGTATTAGAACAAGTGTGTGGACTTAAACGATATACAAAATGTTATAGAATGCCATGCATAGCTTAGGAAGCATGATACTGAGAATCAGTCTTATGTACCGCATACAGACTATCGACATAGTAAAGCCAACAGCACCAATAAAATATCCACTTAAACAAAAACCAAAAAAATCCTGTGGCTTCACAGGACTTTTAAACAATGGGCAACCAACATCCAAATAATCACAGCTGAGTTTCGCAAAGAACATGGTTAAATGGTAGAGCGAGCATCACATTGAACACTCTACATCTCTACCAGATCAGATGACCGTAATATTGAGATGCTCTTGGGGGAAAATGGGCTGAGGAAAGGACGTGGTCTTACCTGTCTATCAGTGGTGTTGTTTCTATGTTTAGAAAGGTTTCAGTGGTCTGGCTTTCTGAAAATGGAGGTTATAATTCTTTGGATTTCTAGTTCTAAAACAGCTTCCACCAATTTCATCCAAATCGCTTCGTGTCTGATAGTAGAACTGATCTGGATCAATTCATTGATTTCAAAGGCAACAATTGAAGTAAATCTATGCAACAATCATAAATCGATTGTCTATTTTAATCGATTATTATCGAAAAAGCACAAAACGGTGTACAAAAAAAAAATATATATATATATACACATTTTTAAATAACTATAGATAATTTATGGGCTAGCAAGGTAATTTGCCCATAACTGTTGTACTTTTAAAAGGATCCTCCTTTTAAAAGGATGTCCTCGTCATTCACGAATTGACAGCATCCTTACCCCAGATCCTGAACAAAGCTGGTCACATATTGATCTGAGGATATTAAATTGACTTGTAGCAAATCTGATGGCATACAGAATTGTTGCCTTATAAATCAAAATGATATCGTGTGGAAGCCTCACCTCCAGTAGAACACAGGCTTTACAGCTTAAGTAACGTTCTCAGACACCAATCAGTCATTTCTTTCCAACCAAAATAACAACATATGCATATAACACGGTCATTTTCTATAAAGTGTACAAAGCAACTGCATCTCGAAATACTCAATTTTACATTTGCGCCATTAATCAGCTAGAAACAGCCATTGGTGTTTCAGTTACCATTAATAATAAATGCCCATATAATTGATTCAGTATAAAAACAAAGTTTAAAATGGCCTGAAACTGGGTGTTGATAATATGAGACGTAGAATTAAGGCCGTGGTTACACGCCAAGCATCTAGTCACCACGTAGGCCCCTGCTCATTAACACAATTGGTATTCATAGAGATCAGGCGGTAAACAAACTAGTTCAAAACAGGTAAACAAACTAGTTCCAGAAACAGTACGGCCACTCGAGAGGTGCGTCATGAGCCAAGGCTCTCGCGTAGTTAAAGGAAAACATGCAAGCATTCATAACAAGGTAAGCTCACCTAAATATGCATCCAACTAAACTGGCTGTAGAAACAGGTTAAAAAAAAAAGAAAAAGAAAAAAAAGCTTCCAGTATCAAACCACTGGTGTATGCAAATTATTCAAAAGCTATTGGAGGGTGTGCAAATTGTGTCATTTGTACAAAGAAGAACAAGACACTTTTGTTTAGGAAAGTCATTCCTAAACACTCAATCAACGGTCCATGGTTTATACTCTTTAAAAGGTGAGTACTTTCGGCATTGCCTTATCCAGCGTTTGGGCTTCAGAAGAGAAAACAAAGTCGCCTACGAGTGGAATCAAAGTCAACATGTAGTTGAATGCATCAGGACTTCAGATATCTTAAAAACATTTTGCCAGTCCTCTGAGAGGCTTCATTAAGGGGAATCGTTGAGAATTCCTGTGAGACCCTGTCCAATGTTCTCACTTATAACGTCAGCAGAACAAAACTATACAAAGCCTCTCAGACGAGTGGCGAAACATCTTCAAGCCCAGCCACATTGATGTACTACTGCTATCCATTCCAAAATGGTCCGGACATTCATGCACTTTGCTGTTAAACTTGATAAAGCACCACTAGAAGCCCTGAGGTGTACTAGCTCTTTGCCGTGTGGAGTTTACGCCGAAAATACTCCGGCGCTGCTTCCTGTAACCAGTCGGCGTCCACCAGACACAGGTCCCTCATGTAGCAGCGTGATGTATGCAGGAGCTCATTGAACACCACGTAGGCCGGCTTGGCCTGGAACAGGACGGAAGACGGGTGGATAGCAACGGTCTGGTGGGTGTCCAGAGCCACATAGGTGCCATCTGGCTGTAGCTCAGCGGCGTTGGCGAACATGCCGTGGGCCAGGCAGCGCCGCACATTAGCCAGTTCAGACAGTGAGGATTCTAGCTTCAGTCCCAGCTATAGAACAAAAAAACAATGCTGAAAGCTCCTCTTGTTGATTCACTCATCAAAACCTTCTAAAAGGACAGAAACAATGTAGACCTTTTTGTTCACAGTATTGAATAATTCAGTACCTTAATGCAAATGTCTCTCAGCTGGGCTCGGACTTCAGCAACCAGACCCATGTTTCGGCTGTTTACAAAGTTCTCCCTACACCACTCCTGCATTGAAGAGCAACACCAAAAGACAGTGAGGCTTGACTTTATGCAAACATATGAGTTACCAGCTTATTGGATAACTTTCATCTACAGTTTTTGTCCATTTTTAGGTGCAACTACCATGTTGGTGACTTTAGGTGTGTAATTACCGAGTGTAGTCGAAGCTTTGCAATGCACAATGTCTCAAAACCCATTCTATCCCATCTATCATGAAAAGGTACCACCACAGGATTACAGATATAATTCAGAAAGGGAACATGAAAGTATGTCAAAGTATGTGTGGCGCTGCAACTAATGTATCAGATACAACAGCGTTATTGGGATTTTAAACACTTCAATTGCACTGCTGTTTTGAGAAACAGTCTACCAACCCAATATAACAGTTAACAGCGTCTGAAACTAACTAATGGGGGCTACAAAGTAGTCAAGTCAAAAAGACGAGTCAAATCTCTAACTGCACCTACTACGAGGTGGTCCAACAAGACAGATTGTCTAATCAGTCAAAATCTTGACAGAACTCAGGCACCTACCCTATTTCCACTGACTTTCTTGAAGGCCCTGTAGATGTTCAGCAAGGTCACGTGGTCTCCTTCACTGGAGATGAATTTTCTGCGTACGGCAAGCACCTCGTCTCGGCGGGCAGGAGGGTTGTAGAGCACAGAGTCCACGGAGAGCAGAGAGATAATGGTCAGAACCTCTTCGGTACAGGAGAAGTCTGGAGAGATCAGGATGGTCTGCAAAACAATATTAAAAATACGTAAGTCACGTGGCCAGCTACAAGCATAATCCCCATCATGTCTCACAATGGTGATCCAAACTCCAGGGAATGTTCTGCACCGCTGGTCAACCAAAAGTGCTTGCTTGTGTGTTAAGATGCATGTTAAAATATGCAAAAGTTGTACACAGATTCCCCCAGGAGACCACTCCGTGGTGTTTCATCATATAGGGGGGCAAGCATGTAGCATGACCTCATGCTACTGTACCCAAGCAAGACAGCACGTATAATCTAAAATGGTGCACTTATATAGCGCTTTTATCCAAAGTGCTTTACACAGTGTCTCATTCACCCATTCACATACACACACCAATGGTAGCAGAGCTGCCATGTAAGGTGCTAACTTGCCATCGGGAGCAACTCAGGGTTCAGTGTCTTGCCCAAGGACACTTAATGTGGGCCGGGAATCGAACCGCCAACCCTACGATTAGTGGACACAGCCGCCCCTAAGACCTACCATGAAAATTTTGGGCTTGAATCCTTGGCTTCTGCCAAACAAACAAAGAACCATTAAGCTCCACACACTTGGATTTTGCACTCATTTACATAAAGCTATTAATTTTTATGCTGCTATGACTGTTGAGATCACTTGTAATTCTTCTGCTGTGGATGGATTCCCTAAATTGCAAAAAATAGATTTGCAAAAACAGTCTCATCCTTGCTTCAGTGGATAATTTCTCCTGGATACTGTAGATTTGTACCAAAAGAACTGCTGCTATAATCGTAAAGACTTTCCTATGCTCATAGTGAACATCCCTTCAACACACTTTATAATATACAGTTGTAGAAGAAAAATTATTTATAACAACACCGTCTGGTGTCACCCAGAAAAGTATGGGTTCTCTTTAAAATATGGTTCTTCTTAAAGTTCCTTCCCCATGCCATCTCAGGATATATTTCCTTGCCACTGCATTGTCTGGGTTGCTCATTGGAGATTTATACTATATTATATAATAGATATTATGTAGATAGACAGACAGATAGATAGATTTCTCTCATTGTGTCTCTACTGTAAAACGTGCTATACAAATAATAGTCTAATTTAAAGGGGTCATGGCATTTTTTTTCCTTCCCCGAGGTGTAATTATAACATTAGGAAAGAAGCTATAGTAGATAATCAGATATTTGGCCGTGTTTTGACCAAAATCTTATCCATCCATTGTCTAGTTAAAATAATAATAATAATAATAATAATAATAATAATAATAATAATAATTCCACATACATCCTACGAACATACTTGTTCTTGAGATACCGTGCTTACGAGAATCTCAGATAGACAGGGTGAACAGAGAACCCCCCAAAAAATGCCCCCACCACTGAGTGACAGAGGCATAAAAACACATGCTACAAGAGGACAATCCCAATTACTTTAGCAAATCGAGGTTCCAAGGGAAAGCATGCCATCTTTTTGCCCAGAGGAGTGAGCAAAACCCGATCGTCCTTCCTCTCCACAGCTCCGAGGAGATCCAGCTGCTCCCCTGCCATTCGCATCGACTCTATCCAATGACACAAGCAACAGTGTTTCTGCAGATGCACGATTATAAAATAATATTTTTTCTCTTCCAGAAAGAATTCTATTATTATTATTATTACTATTATTATTATTATTAATAATAATAATAATAAATTAAGTAATTAATTACATAATAAATCAAATAAAACATCTACAAATCATACACATGCCCTGTATTAAGACAAAAGGACAAGAAGTTGATTTTTAAAAATTACAATGGAGATCAACGGTAAAGGTTATTACCAACCAATAACAATAATTATTGTACTAACAATTAGAGCCGAAAAGTAAAGTCGGAAAAAGTACAGACCTCTCTCTCATTCCCATCAGAAAATACTAATTGTGAGGCTGCCAATCATTTCAAAAGCAGTGCTTTTGAAAAGAAACCATGCTATTTATTAATATAACATTAAAATAAACCTGCCCCGCATCCCGTTTATATTTTAAGCGCAAGATATCGACTTATTGCTAGCGTTATTCATTTGTAGATTACATTCTTTTCAGTGTCATGAAGGGTGCCAATAATTCTGCATATACAAAAACCACATGTCTCTTACCAGGTGACGGCTTGGACATGAAGTCAAAGTTGAGCACATCAGGAACACCCAAAGCCAGCAGCTGCAGCATTACACCAGCCAGATTACACCTACAGAGATAATATAGGACAGGCAAATAATGACAACTTATAATATGCATTATGAATTATATTACATACATTTAAAAAATTGTGACAGCGCTACTGTATTTGCACTGTTTTGATTAACTACATACATACAATGTAAGGCTGTAATCCTGAATGAAGCTAATTAACAGAAAGATTGTGCCATCTCTACTACACTGTACCGTTGTATTTCAGGTACAGTCATGTTTGCTAGGTTGTCGAACTCGTTTTCGGTGTAGAGGCGGTAACAGGAGCCAGAGTCTTCTCTCCCTGCCCTGCCTGCCCGCTGCCAGGCCTGCGCTTTGGACACCCGCTGCACGGCCAACACCTCCAGACCGCTGTCTAACAATACATAAGACAAAAACAGCATCTCACATGAATGATGATGAATTATGCACATTTATGCTTGCAACTTTATTCTTTTTCTTTGGATGTCATACCATCAGTATCACAATCTAACATCTACTCAATAGTGTTATTAAATATAAACCCCTGGTGTCTGAAATGACATGCCTCCAAATAAATCAACACTCGTATGAATAGGTGGTAAATACTCTATAATATTAGTTTACATTAAGGTGCTTATTCAGAGTGTAGTAGATGGCACAGCTCCACCACATGGTATTTAGATGGTATTGCAATCACTCAGACAGGGTATAGAAATGACTTGTGCTCTACAAGTACATGTAAAATATTATCCACATTAGGAAAATTAGAGACCTAATTACATTTTATACTATGGCAATAGGAAATGCTAGTTTCTGATTGTCTGCCTTCAAGTTATTTGCATTATTTACTAATTGTAATGGATCATTATTAGGTGTGGAACACAATGGCACTATCTATATCTGTTTAGTGCTCCAAATATCCTTATTCGGATTTAATCATTAAGTGGGCGTGGCCTAAACATGAAGCAGGCGTGCCACCGGAAACGGTGAATTCTGGCTCTGACAGTTCCTCAACATCAGCTACATCACTCCAGTTCATATCTGCTCTCAATTAATGATGTGTGCCAGACTGTTTATTTCAACTCTATGCACTCCTCATTCGTTTTTGTTTCTACCTGCCTAAACAAACTAGTAGCCAGGTGAGTGAGTGCCACATGCTAACGATAATAAATGTTGTTGTTCTTTGTCACGCAAGCTTCATATCGGAGTGCTGGCTCACGCCCACAGGAAAAGTAAAAACCTCTCATTCGCATGACTTTATGTCCTCATCCTGATGCACACCTCTAGTCTCAACTAGATAACACCATGTGAACCATGTAAATCCACCTGCCTAATATTGTGTAGGTCCCTCTTAAACAGCTCCTACTTGTCGAGGCATGGACTCCACAAGACCTCTGAAAATGTGCTGTGGTATCTGGCACCAAGACTTTAGCAGCAGATCCTTTAAGTCCTGTAAGTTGTGAGGTTTGGCCTCCATGGATTGGACTTGTTTATCCAGCAGATCCCACAGATGCTCGATCAGATTGAGATCGGGGGAATGTGGAGGCCAAGTCAACACCTTGAACTCTTTGTCAAGTTCCTCAAACCATTCCTGAACAATTTTTGCAGTGTAGCAGGATGCATTATCCTGCTGAAAGAGACCACTGCCATTATGGAATAACGCTGCCATGAACAGGTGTACTTGGTCTGCAACAATGTTTAGGCAGGTGATGCATATCAAAGTAACATCCACATGAATGCCAGGATACAAGTTTTCCCGGCAGAACATTGCCCAGAGCATCACACTTCCCTTCTTCCCATAGTGCATCCTGGTGGCATCCCTTCCCCACGTAAGCGACAGACAAAAACATGATTCATCAGACCAGGTCACCTTCTTCCATTGCGCCATAGTCCATTTTTGATGCGTTGTAGGTGCTTTCGGTCATGGACAGGGGTCAGCATGGGCACTCCGACCGGTCTGCAGCTATGCAGCAAGTTGTGATGCACTGCATGTTCTGACACCTTTCTGTCATTAACTTTCAGCATTAACTTTTTGAGCAATCTGTGGTACAGTAGCTCTTCTGTGGGATCGGACCAGACAGGCTAGCCTTGGCTCCCATGACGCACATGATCCTGTCGCCAGATCACCGCTTCTCCTTCCCTGGACCACTTTTGGTAACCACTGCATACCAGGAACACCCCACAAGACCTGCAGTTTTGGAGATGATCTGACCAAACACAATTTGGTTAAATCGCGCAGATCCTTACACTTGCCCATTTTTCCTGATTCAAACACATCCACTTTGAGAACTGACTGTTCACTTGCTGCCTAATATATCCCACCCGTGGACAGGTGCCATTGTAACGAGATAATAAATGTTATTCACTTCACCTTCGTCAGTGGTATTAATGTTACGGCCGATCGCTGTAACTACATCGGAAACAAGCAGTATTTAAGCTTTTTAACAGTATTAAAGACTTGGAATAGCTCAATGAACTACTTGATTGCCATCAATTGAGTCTTTTCCTAAAATACAACCCCAGCTTTAAGTACTGTTTGAATGATGGACATCGGCGCTCTCACCTGGGTTATAGCGCTTGGCCTTCACCATTCCTGTGTCAATGACGTATTTAATTCCAGAAATAGTTATAGACGTCTCGGCGATGTTGGTTGAGAGGATGACTTTTCTGCAACCCTGATATGCAGAGAGAGAACGTTAATACAGATGACACAAAAAACAGAAACTCTGGTCAACAAGGTCAATGGTTGACCTAGAGGAAAACGTGTAACCCTTTAGGGTGTGGGTATGAAATGGAAAGCTACAAAGAGAATAAAACACTAATGGAGGTGTGTATGATGACTGAGTTTGCTTCTTATTATTTTTTACGCGATTAATAGCTTCTAATATGAAATGTAGACGCATACAACAAAGTAAACGAAAATATCATTACAGAAAAAAAAAAAATAAAATAAATAAATAAAATGTTTCTACAAAATCGGTTGCTAAATTTATACTAGAGACAAACTGGCTTTGTGATTATGGGCAACATTTTTCCCTGTATTGGACTGCATCATGGTACAAAGCTGTGCATTAAACACTCCAGTAATGAAATGAAATACAAAATGCAATATGTCTGCAAGTCAGCTAGATCCTTTTAGTATTAGTATTGAGGCATTTGCTTTTCTATCAGTGCTGCTCCGTTTCACGTGAATACACTTTGTGGGTTTGAAAATTATCACAGATATGAAATCTGAACATAATCCTTAGGAAATCTATGAGGAAACATCAACAAGGGTACCTTAGGTGCAGGCTGAAAGACCCTGAGCTGCTGGGCAGGAGGAAGTGATGCGTACAGAGGGATCACGATCATGAGCCCGCAGGTTTCAGGCAGGTGTTTGGCGATGTCCCGACACGTACGAGCCAGCGCTTCGATCTCCTCCTGACCCGTCATAAACACCAAGATGTCATGGGATGGAGGAGCTTCCTGTGTGGCCAAAGATACTTATTAGGGACACCGGACAGCACTATAAACAAATTTATTCTTCATCACCCAATATTATGATGAAACAAACATTAAATGTGAGTTATGTTCAACAGTGGTCCTGTTCGATGAGAGAAAAACGCTGCTCAGAGCTAAAATGTTAGACAAACACTTTTGGCCTTTTTATCGGAGGCATAAACACGATATACTTCATCACCAGAGACATCAGGAAAGGACATCATCTGTAGCTCCTCCCATGGATTCAGATAAATACTCACTTCCATATTAAATGCACATAATATAATTAACTAATAGGAAATATAATACACGTCCACGTGAGAAAATGACTAACCTGGTGAATCTGAAAGATGGAGACCAGCGCTGCGTGTAGGTAATCGGACTGCGGCTGCTTGGTGTAATAGATCTGAATCTGGTGCTGTCGACCCTCCAAGTACAGCACAGGAGACTTATTAAAATACTGAGAGAACAGGTCTACATCCATGGTGGCAGACATCACAATGACCTGAGGATAGAAAATAAAATGGATGAGAAAGGAGCTTCAAATATGGCTGGACAGTATAATGAGATCATTTCAACTGCAAAAAAACAAACAAAAGACATCTTAGCAAGTGAAATTAACTGAAAGAAACTATGTCTACTATTTCACATTATCCGATTAAAAACAAATATGAAATTATTCAATTCAATTTATTTTGAAACATTTTTACCGATTTCAAGACTGAAACAGATTCTGTCGGCAAATAATTTGGCTCATTTGAAGCATTTAGAAAGATTTTCTAGAAAGAAACTAAATTATATGCCAATAGAGTAAGAAAATGTAAAGATTGAAAGTAGTAAAAAGAAATGTCTAGAAATAAGTTTAATATTATATTATATTTAATATTATATTTGGGGTATTGTAATTGTATCATAGGAAATACTAGATAGATTTGACAACATTCAAGATATTTTCTCTTGCCGTCTTTTTTTTATTTTATATGTTTTTTGGTGTTGATCTTGTAGTAATTTTGTTTCACAAATGAGAAATTCCTCTTGTTTTTGGTGTTAATAATAAATTTTATAGACATTAAACAAAAGTATCCAGTCAGCAGCTGATTAGATGCTTTTAACGTTTCGTACTGTTTTGAATATTTAAAAAAAAAAAAAAAAAAAAAAAGAAATGTTTAGAGCTTTTCTTTAAATCTTTTTTTTTTTTTTTTTTTTTTTTTTTTTTTAAATATGTACTTAAAAGATATTGACTTTTTAAAATTTTAAATTTTCCCTCCTTTTCAGAGTCAATAATTTAGTTTTGTTCGTTTGCATACATGTCGTGTACCGTAGAAATGCTTACACATATCGTGATATTTTTGACATTGCCCACCCCTAGTTTGAAGTCTCGAGCTCAATATTCACCCATGTTAGTTCCTCACCTTTAGAGGGATCTTATTCTGCTCTTTGCGTTTGCGCTGGGCGGACTTGACCACTCCAAAGAGGACGTCGGTGTGAACGGTGCGCTCGTGAGCTTCGTCCAGGATCACAACCGTGTAGCGCAAAAGCAGCGGGTCTCCGATCGCCTCTCTGAGCAGCATGCCATCAGTCATGAACTTCAGCTTGGTTTCTGGGGAGGTCACGTCCTCGAATCGTACTGTGTAGCCCACCTTTGGAATTGTTGGAGTTATGTTTTTTGGAAAAAAATAAATAAATAAAATCAACAGCTCAAAATGGTACCAAATGTATGAATGAGATCATACATGTATTCCAAAAGATGCATGAACAGTTGCTCAACCCACCAGTTTTCCAAGTTGAGTTCTCTTTTCCTCTGCCACTCGTCCCGCCAGCGAGATAGCAGCCACACGTCGAGGCTGAGTGACCGCGATGATGCCCTGCCGACCGATACCAGCTTCATAGAGGTACTGAGGGATCTGTGTGGTTTTTCCAGAGCCTGTCTCTCCTACAGAATAGAGCAAACAGGTCATCAAGAAGTGGGGTACTTTGTAGGGACCAACTCAATGTAACGATGGTTTTTGTCCTTTCGTTTCTCACAGCTATTCATGCTTTTTAAAATTGGATCAGTGTCGTATCAGAATTCGAGTAAATATTAGAGCTAGTCATCTCCTTGGACTCGGAAATGAGTCATTGCTACGTAAACGCAAACAACACTAAACATCATTCACTGGTTTGTAAACAGAAAGCTAAACTACACCACACACTTACACAGAAAATGTGTGGAAAGCATTGCTGAGTAAGTTTATACAGTGTTAATAAACAGTAAAACTGCTCCAGCTGATTGCAAAGTTCACAAACAGGTGTACCTGATTAAACCGTCCATTGAGTGTAAATCTAAGATAGTGGTAACTCATAACTCTACAAATCATTGTACAAGTGTCAGGAAAAAGTAAACTCATTCAAGCTCACAAAGTCACCATTTACTCAAGTGCTTGCAGGGTTCTTATATATTAAAACTTTCAACTAGAAACTCTGACAGCAATAACACTGCTTTCCTTTATTACAAACATAACTATATTTCTAACATCAGGGAGCCAGCTGTAGATTTCAGCGGTTGTTGTAGTTTCTGTAGCAAGGAAGAGATCAAAGCTCTAATCAGATACTGTTGTTTTCTGTGTACAACCTGCATGCTAGGCGAGCTTAGCATCACCTCTATATAGTGGAAACTCTTACCGATTAACACAGCATTGTGCAGCTGTCTCAGCTGGTCGATGAGCTGAGATTTGGCCTGATAAATAGGAAGCTGTTTTCTTTGCACGTCTATTGTACTGGGCGCATTTCCCTTCTTTGGCAGCAGCATTCCAGGCTTTTTGTTTGTAGGGAAAAAAGGGGAGCCCGGCTTAAATTTCTTGGCCGGAGGAGGATCGGGGTCGTGGGGCATGATCCGGAAGAAGCGTCGAGCCGATATTAACCCGTCCTACTCCGACTCAATACCAAAACAGGCAAAACAGCAAGTTTTAAGGTTTAAAAAAATTAATTTAAAAACCTTCGCCACTGCGGTTGTTTATCTATTCTTAAAGGAAATCGCCTCTCACATGGCTCACGCTCCGACGTCGCATGGAAATGACGTAAGAGCTAGCGATGCGTCGTTCACCAAGACCTCTTTGAGTCTTTTAGGTAAACGCTGAGAGTCGACTCTCATAAACTGGACTTCCCGCTATGTCTGATGTCTGTACTAATGAAGTACCGACATTGCGGGCACGACGATATAAATGCAAGGATTCTTACACATTTTTCGCGTCTTGCGGATTGTTTTTAATTAGAACGTAAAATAACACTCCAAGCGACAATTCCAGTTACGGTTCTACAACAGAAGAGCAATTTATGGCAAAATTTTGGTCGTTTAGAGATAAGAATAGCAACGAGTCGGTTGCGACTCGAACGAGTCGACTCTTATTGATGACCGAGTCATGTGGAATGATTCACTGAAAAGAACCGGAATTCAAGCTAGTAAGAACGATTCGTGAGGAAATTCCAGGGTTCGTCCCAAATCGAGTAGCTTACCAGGCTACATACGTACTGCATATTTATTTACAACATATTTATCCATTCTTTCATTTACTCAGTAAAAACCCTTATTCCTCAGTCACCACTTTATCCTGGTCAGGGTTCCGGTGGAGTCTATTTCGTAATTTATTTCAGTTGGTTTTGCCCCATTTTTTGTTTAAGAAATAAAACTATTTGTAATATGTAAAATGGCGTGTTTCTTGTCGCAGTAGTATGGAGTTGTGGGCGGGACATAACGAGCGACAGTGATATTGACCAATCAGCTAACAGCACGCGTGTTCTATAATACCGCCTGAGTTCCTTTGTCGGTCTCTTTTCTTTCACGCGTCCCTACTGTGAGGTGAGGTCCTCTTCAGTATAGCACGGATTTTTAATATTTAACCATGTTTTATTAACGGTTAAGTGTTTGTTTATCCGGAATATATAGGGGAAACCTTATAAATTTAACAATTCGCCTTAATTATATAATAAAAGGCTAGTTTTCGCCTGAATTGTCGGTTGAGTTGTTCAGCCTTAGCGCGTTAGCTTGTTAGCTTGAGGCCTCTCGGCGCCATGTTGCCTCGTGAATGAGATAAGCGCCATGTGTTCGGCCTACAGTTCACCCCCTCGGTTAATTCGCGCCTGAATACGTTTTCCTAGTAAATAAGTCTTTAGTGTCCTATACGAGCCCTGTATTGGGCAAAAGTTACCCGAAAACGATCTGTTGTATTAGTGGATTAAATTACACATTCTTCAGTGTACATTTTAGTTAGCACGTTAAGTAGTTGATTTTCAAGATGTTGGTTATAATGGGTTGTTTTTCTCTTTAAGATAATCACCTTGTCTTTAAACCGGCTCTTAACCGATCCTTGGAAGCACTGCAAAGATGCCCAGGGAAGACAGGGCCACGTGGAAGTCCAACTACTTCTTAAAGATCATTGTAAGTGGCCATTTTACTCCCTTCTTCTGTGCCGGCTTTACTCTTAAAGCAGTATTTTCAGTCCAGGAATCCTAATTATTGTTGCTGAGAAGCTCTTCCCCACAGTTTGACAGCTGATAAGTTTTTAATATTTTATTTAAAAAAAACAAAACAAAAAACAGGATACCAGACTATATAAAGTACAGAGCCTAATTTGCAGGATAAGTTACTAATCAGCTGTTGCAGTGCTGGTTGGTCGTTCCCCCTGCAAAAATCAACTTGTTTCTTACTATCCCTGTCTGTCTGCATACCACGGCTTGCAGGGACGCTTAGTCACAAACATTGCGTTAGAGGTGTTACTTATTTAATCCTACTTCTGCCGGGTTGCAAAATAGTTCTCGCCGTTCTCATTTCCTATTTACGTTCTGGTTTACAGCAACTGCTGAATGACTACCCAAAATGCTTCATCGTGGGCGCGGACAACGTCGGCTCCAAGCAGATGCAGACCATCCGTCTGTCCCTGCGGGGCAAGGCAATCGTGCTCATGGGCAAGAACACCATGATGCGCAAGGCTATCCGTGGCCACCTAGAGAACAACCCAGCCCTGGAGAAGTACGTATGTGCCTTTGGAGGCATGGTGTTCCTAAAAGTCTATACATGACTTGGTCTTTCTGGGTTATTTCTAAACGTAGCATCTTCAAAGAACAGTGCCTGCGACTGTCAGTGACCATACTGAAGACTTTTCCTCAATTCACCACGCACCTTCTGAAGCAGGGGTTCTCTGTCCTGGAGGACCCTCAGCACATCTCCCTTATCTGACACACCCAATTCAGGTCTTGCAGTCTGTACTAATGAGCTGATGAGTTGAATCAGGTGTGTTGGATGAGGTAGATTGTATAAAATGTGCAGTGCTGGGGGTTCCTCCAGGACAGGTTTGAGAAGTACTGCTCTGAAGTATGTATACCTCAGGAGATAGTGCAGACAGTTCTAATTCCAGGGCTCATTTTTTGTCTGTGGAATCTTAATTTTTTATTTTATTTTTTAAAATAAAAGCCAGAAAGAGTGAGCCTATAGAGACCCATGAAAATGTTATTTTAATTTATGATACAGGTCTAATATCTTTTTTTAAAATTAGCAGCACCTTTGGAGTGCTGCTGAATTTGCAGGATAAGTTACTAATCAGCTGTTGCAGTGCTGGTTGGTCGTTCCCCCTGCACAAATCAACTTGTTTCTTACTATCCCTGTCTGTCCGCATCCCACGGCTTGCAGGGACGCTTAGTTTCAAACATTGTATTCTTATGGTGAAAACTTTCTGTGTTTGTTTCACTGTCTGAGTAAATGTTGGTTGACTCTTTATAACAGGCTGCTTCCACACATCCGTGGAAATGTGGGCTTTGTCTTTACCAAGGAAGACTTGCCTGAGGTCAGGGACATGCTCCTGGCCAATAAGGTAATTCTCTACCTTTACCCCCCCCATTTTTTATAAACCTATTCACAACTTCCAGATTGTCTTAACAGTCATTTACTACTTAGGTGCCAGCTGCTGCCCGTGCCGGTGCCATCGCCCCCTGTGAGGTGACTGTGCCTGCTCAGAACACCGGGCTGGGTCCTGAGAAGACCTCCTTCTTCCAGGCTTTGGGTATCACCACCAAGATCTCCAGAGGAACCATTGAAATCTTAGTAAGTTAAAGCAATAATTTTTAAAAAACCTTAATTATTGGGTCTCTTTGCATCTCTTGTAGGTTGTTCAATCCATTGCTTACGAACTGTGTCTAACATTTGTCCTCTCTTTCCAGAGTGATGTGCAGCTGATTAGACCTGGAGATAAGGTGGGTGCCAGCGAGGCCACGCTGCTCAACATGCTGAACATCTCGCCCTTTTCCTATGGGTTGATCATCCAGCAGGTCTATGACAACGGCAGCGTCTATAGCCCTGAGGTGTTGGACATCACTGAGGATGCCCTGCACAAGAGATTCCTGGAGGTGAGTGGGCCTTTTGTTGTTTGTTTCAATTCTGGGACACTTGTTTCCCCTCATGTACGCATGAGTCAGTTCTCCCTGCACAAATCAAATTTTCATACTATGCCTGTCTGAAGTTCCTGCTGGTTTATTGGTTTCCAGGTAACAAGTCATGTGTTGGTTGTAACACACTCTCTCTTTGTTTTAGGGTGTGAGGAACATCGCCAGTGTGTGTCTGCAGATTGGCTACCCCACTCTTGCCTCCATCCCTCATTCCATTATCAATGGATACAAGAGGGTTCTGGCTGTCGCTGTGGAGACAGACTACTCCTTCCCTATGGCTGATAAGGTAAAATGTTCTGCTTTGCTGTGGGTCGGGCATCCCTACCAGTGCAGGTTAGGTTACAAAGCAGCTTTTGCAGTGCTGTTTTGACGTTCCCCCTGCAAACAGAAACCCGTTTCCTCCTATCCCTGTGTGTCAGTCTCCTCTGGCAGACAGGGACGGTTGGTTTCGGACACCAAACATACTTAATGCCTGGACAATAAAGGCTTTCAAGTAGATGAGCCTTGTGTCTACCAAATAAGACCTTGTTGGTCTCTACAGAATACCTCAAATGATTTGGAATTAAATGGTCACATGTATAAAAATCCAGCATTGTAGTTGTCGAATTTCTTGTCCTGTTCTAAATGCAGCACTTGTTTGCACATGCCCACTAGGTCTGTGATGCTGTAGGGTTAATGGATTAACAAAATGATTGTTTTGTCTCCAAATGGTAAACGCATATTAAATCTTGAACATCACGTTCGAGTAATGACTACAATTTCATGACTCCTGAATGCAAAAATGACCATTTGGGCCTGTGCTCACCCTACTCCTACGGTCACTAAAGTGTGTACCTGAAGGAGGACCACAGGGTGCCATTTGGAACATTGGCTCTGTTGGGGAGGCTTACACTTTTTTTTTTTTTTTTTAAATATAAACACACCTGTTGGTACAAAGTTGGGTGCATTTGATGGAGTAAAAGCTATTATTCAAAACTGGATACAGGCCAAGAAATCAATCTCTGATCCAGATGAAAAGAGTAGTCTGGTATTCACTTAAAGGGAACTCTGGTGTGAAGCATTGTACCAATTGTGGAAACGCCCTTAGTTTAAATATGGCGCACAATAGGGCTCACAATGTAACTTCCTGCATTTTTCTGCTCCCTTGCAGGTGAAGGCCTTCCTGGCTGATCCCTCTGCTTTCGCTGTGGCTGCAGCTCCGTCTGTGGCAGCTGCTCCTGCTGCCGCTGCGCCTGCTGCCGCTGCTGAGCCGGCCAAGGAGGAGTCCGAGGAGTCTGATGAGGACATGGGCTTCGGCCTGTTCGATTAAAATAAGCAGTGATCACTGTAACCTGCTTGAATTAAACATCAATAAAGAACTTGAAAGCGATAAAGGTTTTTTGTGTGGCGTGGCATTTTATTTTTATATGGAAGGTGTATAAAGTGTTTTGTACAGCTAATCAGTGGCGTGTGGTGGATCTCTGCTGATGGTAGACTTGTGGCTGTAAATCAATAATGAAAAAGGAAGCGACATGGCTGCAAAATTGTCATCGCATTGAGTTAAACGGGATGCTCGTCATACCTGTGATTGTGTGTCTGCGCATGCTCAGTGCGGGTCCTTCGCTAGCAGGGCGGGTGGAATTATAAACCGCAACTAGCAGCAGGCTAACAACGGCGAAGCGCAGAGAGCAGCCGCATGTCTTCTGGGTGTGAACAAGAAGAAAGTGTCGAAAATACCCGCCGGCTAAGGGGAGACATCTTCCGCAGAAAGACTACAGCCTCTCAGCCGGGGGGGAGCAAGACACCGGTTTACACCCAGCGCTGTCTTTCACACACCGGACATTGAAACGGGAAACGACGCGCGGATTGCGAGCGAGCAGTGCCATGGCGCGCGACTACGATTACCTCTTCAAGCTCCTCATCATCGGCGACAGCGGTAAGCAAAGAGCGCGGATGCGGGACGGGAAACAGGCCTCTGCTAGAAGATTCGCCGCGAACTGGGGAATTTAATTGATTTTGTCTTGCTTGAGCTTTGCTTTAGATAGAAACGAGCACTACACTCATATTTGTGTGGTAAAATTCATTTAGAGTTGATGTTTATTTTTGCGCGTTACACCGTAGCTAATTTAAGTAACTTGTTAGCTTGAAGCTAAGTAACACACACACTCAGTGTAGCTAGTAAGTGAATGTAGTCCAGGGCGGGAAGTGTTGTTAACCGAGCCGCTTTAGTACTAAACAATGAACCGGTGATTAAAATATATAAATATATTTTTTTATATAATTCTACCCTAAAAAACGGACACGACACATTTCCGGATATTAGTCTTAATATAGCTTTATGCCTTAAAAGTGCCTATATTTGCGTTAGAGGTGTTCGTGTTATCCTGTGATCATGCTAGCTTCTCAGATACACTGATTATTAGATGATTTTGAATACGGATGATTTTCCTGCACAGATCGAAGTGTCACCTGTAGATTTATTTCTTAACACAATCAGTCAGCACTTTGTTAAAAGTTAAAACATCCCCGGTGTCTAGATTTGTCTTTTATTCATACACTAAACAGATATACAGTTCACATTGGGATCCAGTATAAGACACCATGCGTCAGAAGTTAGAGGTCAGATATGAACTTTCAGTTATATTATAGTTATAAAAACCGAGATCAGGTTTTTATTCAAAATGTTTAATGGTGTGTATCAGTCTTCGTTTAATTTAGAGAGATGTCTTAAATGTTGAGCTGGTGATTCAGTGGATATGTTGGCTCTCAGGGTAATATGATGATGATGATGATGATGATGATGTTTTGTCAGTGGTGAGAAATGATAATAAAGGTGTAAGATATCACTGAGTAATATCAGGAGTTCTGGATGTAAGTGCAAATCCAGACATCATGAAGGTTTATTAAGGATGCACAAGCACTTTCTGGGCTTCTGTGTAGGATTTAAAAAAGTTAATAGTTTGTCATGAATTATAGGGGAATTGTAGGCAGATCAGTGTTCCTGCCCCATGGTCACTTACCATTTAATGTCAGATGGTTGGTTATTTTAATCCACTTTTCAAGCAGAAGAGCTGTGTGTTTAGATACTTCTGTGCACTTGTGGTTTTGGAGGCATGAACCGCCAATGTGAAACTTACATGCACTGGCGTGTATCTTCGTGGCACCTTTCAGTCTGATATACTGAAAGTGGAAATGATCTGATTTTGTACGTTTGGCTGTGTTGCGTCCTCAAACGTGCCCAGTTCAACTTTTCAGTTCAGATTTGTGAATTTGTAGATTGATTGAATCGGGTGAATTGGCTGCAAAGAAAACACCAAAAAAAAAACCCAACACCAATTTAACCGAGATTGAGAAACACTGATCTAGTGTGTATATATATTACATGTTGCATCAGGACAAACGCAGTAAACCACAGAAGAAGAAAAAAATCTTTTCTTTGTGTGTTTATTTAATCCGTAGATGATGAAACGGTTTAATGCGTAATCGCAGCGTTTCGAATTTTGTTATGACTTTTATGTAAATACTGTAAACTAAATAATAATGTGTCACGTGAAGGTGTGATTGTAAGTCTGTTGACTCTGCGTTTACTTTTGTTCTCCAGATTGTTTGGATGAGATTGTTTTGTTTATTAAACATTCTGGCTTTCGCTGGTGAATTAATCATTTAAAAACAAAAAAACACAAGACCATGAACAAACTTTGCCATCAGGTATGCTTCTTAAGGGATTCATGCTTATGAATATATTAATTCAAACTTTAATCATTAATGTAGATTTTATTGTTTAGGATATTTGTCATGTCATGCCCCTGCAATATGGTACCTCATGAGATAATGCCTATAAGCGGGTCATTGGGACTTTCTGGCTTGTCTGATTTATATAAAAAGTTATATAGTACAGGCTGTTCAATGTCACGAGTTGTTTCAGTACAAAGTATGATGTATGCTGAAGTATTTACAGCTCACTTGATTTGCATGCCTGTTAGCTGCACCGTCTCATCCTGGTCCGATCCTCTAGGAATGGCAGCGCACGGCGTGTAATGAAACGTAACAGAGATGTTCAGGCATGCCTACAAAATGACTTCTCAAAATGGTGTACTATATAAGTGAATATCGTGCAGGTGTAGGTCACCAAGCGGCCTTCTGCTAATGCATGCCAGTGTTCTCATTACTTTCACTTTCTAACCACAGGTGTGGGGAAAAGCAGTCTACTGCTGAGGTTCGCAGACAACACGTTTTCAGGTAGGAAACCTCTCATTGTCTGCTCTTTTCCATCAAGCAATAGTCAGTTAATCAGTCAGTGAGTGAGCGAGGGTTAATATTCACAAAGTGGAAATTTGTCTTTGGCTTCACCACACAGTATAAAACCATATAAACAAGGACATGAACCCAACAACCTAAAAACAATAAAGCGAAAGTACATGAAAATCAGTATAAAAATCTAAAACTCGAATATACGTTCAACATACACACACATATATACATTCCCATATGTACACACATGCGCATACATATCCACGCCTACTCCTATACCCACATTTATGACTCTGCATTTAATATTCTAATGGCAGTTGGCACAAATGACATCTGATACACATTTCTCCTTGCCCATGGTTGTCTAAAACATCTTTAAAACACTTTACAGTGACACTTACAGTAGTATGCCTTATGTAGTGAGTATACAGGGAGAAAGATGCCATTTGAGATCCCGCTTGCGTCGAGGACGGATGTTACGGATTTGGATCATGAAAGAAACTTAAAATCACCGCGCTCCTGTGTGTCTTCGTGAGATCGAGTTTAAATATCAATAATTCTGCAGCCATCCGTCGCCGGCATCGCTCTTTCTCTCCTTCCCCAAACTGTTGCCACAAAGTTGGAAGCACACAGTTGTATCAGATGTCTTTGTGTGCTGTAGCATTACAATTTCCTTCACTGGAACTAAGAGGCCCAACTCTGTCCCAGCAAGATGATGCCTCTGTGCACGAAGCAAGCTCCATGAAGACCAGCAGGTTTGGACTGGAAGAACTCGAGTGTCCTGCACAGAGCCCTGACCTCAATCCCACTGAACACCTTTGGGATGAACTGGAACGCCGACCTCACCCAACATCAATGCCCAAGCTAGCTAATGTTCTTGTGGCTGAATGGACAAATCCCCACAGCCATACTCCTGAATCTAGTGCAAAGCCTTTGCGAGAAGACTGCAGGCTGTTATAACTCCCATGGATTTGGAATGAATTATTCAGCAAGCATATATGGGTGTGATGGTCAGGTGTCCACATACATTTGACCATCTATCGTCTCAGTGCCCAGAAAACATTACTGTGAGGAAACGCAAACAAATCTGAAATCAGATTTCAGCAAACAACCAAATGCCTGCAAAACACGAATGAGTCATTAAAGTAAATTCAGTTCTTTTTACTTAATGTCCTGAAAATTAAATGATCCATTCAGATTCAGATTATGACAGTGTTTATTATTATTGTTATTAGTGTTGTCCTGACATAACACCATGACCTCCGAGTTCATTGGCGCTCTCTGTATTCCAGGTAGCTACATTACCACCATCGGCGTGGACTTTAAGATCCGGACGGTGGAGATAAACGGAGAGAAGGTGAAGCTACAGATTTGGGACACAGCGGGACAGGAACGCTTCCGTACTATCACGTCAACGTAAGTAGTGCACACCCTGGCCACAGGGCAAAGACCTTCAATACTGAGCCGGTTTTGTACCATCATCATTTACTTTACGTGAAACTTGCACGTGTGGGCACAGCCGAGGTCAAAGCGGGTATACGAGTCTGGTTTACGATACTTATTATTCAGTGTTATGGATACAAGAGAGATTTCCTAATGATTGAGCAGCTCTGTGTCTGGTTTACCCTTAAGGCCTTCAGTCAGCCTCTTACTACTATTTGTAGCTTTCCTGCTAAAATGACTATCGACCGATTGCGAAACGGTGATGTCGGTCTTTTCCGTTGAAATGCTTCTCAGTTTTCTTCTGGGTAATTGAAGTTGGGCAGGACAAGAAGTAGAAGTAGGTAACTGAGGAAACACCATGTATGAATCAGAATTAGAAATAATCCCATGTCAGCTACTCCTTTTTCCCCCCAAACCACAGAAATTGAAGTGACGTCTTTCCCTTTCATTCAGCTTCTTTTATGATGTGTTGCATAAATGTTTTTCTTTTTCTACAACCTCTTCCACCACTGGTAAAAGTTAGTTGTTTATGTTCCCTAGGAGATGCCTCTGACTACTGACTTAAGTTTTTGTAGCATTCAACTCTGATTAAATTGTATTTAAGGACATATTACTGACTGCATAGTAAGGAATACAGTACTGCTGAGTAAGGATTAAAACGCAAAGTTGATTATTCTTCAATAACAGCACGCCCGAAGTATTTCATTCCTCTCAAACCACAGCAATTTGCCAGTTGAGTTTTAATATTACCTTAAAGAATGATATGTTATACTTTTTTTTATCCATTTATAGTTACATTTAATGTTGTGGAACATCCCTGGAACGCTAGGACCTCTTATCAGTTAACTTAATTAAAACTAAACCGTCGTGCATTCACCTTCTTTTCAAGTCAATAAGACAGATACTGCAGCTTGGTACTGGGAAATCCTCCATGCTTAGACTTTTTTCCAGTCCAGGCAGAAGGCTTAAAAACAGTGTTACCTCTGACTGAAGGTTGTGACACTGGAGAATAAATGTTAAATAAATACATGTTAAATAAATGCCATATCAACTATTATACGTTTCTCTTTGTTAAATAATAAGTTTGTTATTAGTCATAGATGACGTGGAGCGTCTGCTATACAAGTCGCTGTGAGGAGCAATTACTTGTGATATGTCTACTGTCTAAGCTGTAGTTGTGGAAGAATTAGTCTGACCATTCAGAATCGAGAATTCAACAGCACTGTGGTATAAATGGAACTAATGGCTAGTTTTGATTTTAAGGAAAAACTGACCTTTTTTTCAGAAAGACATCAACATTTATTTTTGTTTGTTTATTGTAAAGCCCAGCCAACTTTATAATCACCCACCCTCCTTTTCTGTTCAGCACGGGCGATTTTTACATGAACGAGAAACAGTAGATTGACGTGTCTCGCTTCCTTTTTTTCAGACAGTGTAAAACCACAAGTATGAACTATCTTCCTTTTAGTCTATAAATTGAGTTCTGTTGCATGAAGATTGGGTTCAGAGATCAAAGTTTAATTCTTAGTTTTGGTTTGATGTTATTTTCTGTTAATAAGTGGTTCATTTGTTTTAGGTTTTTGCTCAAGCTTCCAGTTTGATTTTCGCCCTTGTCCCTTGCGTGCAGAGATTTCTCCACATTTAAGGAAACTTTTGATGATATTATGTACTGTAGATGAGATATTTATATTGTTCGCAATTTTACGTTGAGGAACATTATTCTGAAATTGTTCCACAAATTGTAGACGCAGTTTTTCACAGATCGGTGAACCTCTGCCCATCTTTACTTCTGAAAGACTCTGTCTCTCTAAGATGCTCTTTTTATTCCCAATCATGTTACTGACCTGTTGCCAATTAACCTAATTATTTCCAAAATGTTCCTCCAGCTGTTTCTTATTAGTGACACTTACTTTTCAGCCTTTTGTTTCCCCTGTCAAAACTTTTTTAAAACGTGTTGTGACCATCAAATTCAAAACTACCCTATCTTTTTTTCCTTAAAATGGTACATTTCCTCAGTTTAAACATTTTTTATGTTTTCTATGTTCTGTTGTGAATAACAGATTGGGTTGATGAGATTTGCAAATCATTGCATTCTGTTTTTATTTACATTTAACATAGCGTCCCAACTTTTTTTTGGAATTGGGGTTGTACTTAATCAACGAGCTCATGAACAATCCTCACAATACAATCTGAGCTGTGTGCAGTAGATGGATGAGTTGAACAGATGCTAGCGTTGTTGTTGTTGTTGTTGTTGTTATGGAGGTTTGCTGGTATGCAGGAGCACAGTGGTGTGGTCTGTCATTAGAGTAAGTGAATTTGAGGCCTGTTTTACAGCCAAACAGCAGTGAAAATGAAATACCAGTCTCAAGCAAGGCTGCTGACTTGCCACATATAAATAATGGAGTCTGTGGATGTGCTAAGCATGTGGTTAGTTTCTCAGTCAAATTCCAGTCATCGTGGTGAAACAAGGCTCAGATGTGTTCTTGCATTTTGAAGCCAAGTAAACTTGGAGCAAAGAATGACTTGAGATTTTACAGCTCATCTCAGGTGACCACTTCCTGTCTGTGGAAACGATCACAGGAAGTGATGCAGTCACAGGTCACCTCAGCTGTCACTCCACCCACTTCCTCTCTTCGACTTGATAACAGCATGAGTGCCCAAAAGATCTTCAGTATATCACTTATTGGGTACATGTGTAGTTAGTTTGTTTTTCACATTTAATGTGGATACATAGTGAAACTAATATGTGGAAATAAATGATATGCATTTTTTTTTTTCAGATCCTCAAGGGTCAAGACATCAGCCAAAATGTTGAACCAGACTTATGTTAGGTTATTGTAGGTGAAACATGGAATCATAAGTACATGAATATTGATGTTTTGGCTTCTTTTTTTTGATGATATAAATATGATGAATCATTCGAACAGTGAAAATCCTTAGGAAAGCCCTAATAGAGTTTTAAATGTTTGATGCATTCATTGAGAATGTTTTAATGTTCAATCATTTATCTACATTAATCACACTTTCGTGGTTAGAGTCATTGTGGGTCCAGAGCCATGCACACCAACATTCACATGCATTCATTCACACCTGTGAACATGGGAGAACTGAGCTCAGGATCGTTTTGAGGTGGCAACGCTACTCGCCTCAGCACAGCGCCTCCCGTGACATAATGTTGAAACGAATATTGGAAAGTGCCCTACCTCTGGATGGAGCTCTCATCAACTCCAATTCCACATGGACTTTCTCAGTGTGGTTGCTGCTATGGCCTTGAGACTGCAATTACCACATGCAGCTTTGCACTCGGGTCTGCTTTGATGAACAGTGGACTAGTTGAACCAAGACTTCATGTAAAAACCATAATGAACTTTCTTTTACTTTCACACTATCCGTTGTTACCCAGATGAGGATGGGTTCCCTTCTGAGTCTGGTTCTTCTCAAGGTTTCTTCCTCTTAACATCTTAGGGAGTTTTTCCTCACCACCGTCGCAACCGGCTCGCTCAATAGGGATAAATCCACACACTTAAAATCTGTATCCTGTGTTTACATGTTTTCTGTAAAGCTGCTTTGAGACAATGACCGTTGTAAAAAGTGCTATACGAATAATATTGAATTGAATTGAAGTGCGTATGGAATTTACGTCAGAAGTAACGTAAATGTTAAACTTTCTCTGCAGGTACTACAGAGGCACACATGGTGTGATCGTGGTTTATGATGTGACGAGTGCAGAGTCCTTTGTAAATGTTAAACGATGGCTTCATGAAATCAACCAGAACTGTGACGATGTTTGTCGAATATTAGGTAAGTGCTACTGTGTACTAGGCGTGCCACATTTAAAAATCACAATGTCTGCATATAATTTCACATTGCAGTACTATTGTTTTCTTTGCTAATCGTGATCCATACTAGCGCTCATGTCTGTCTGGCCTGGTCTGTATTATTAGTTTGTATTAACAGTTCTCTTTACGGTACAGTGGGTAATAAAAACGACGACCCCAACTCAAAGGTGGTGGAGACGGCCGACGCACAGAAGTTTGCGGAGCAGATGGACATTCGGCTGTTTGAAACCAGCGCCAAGGAGAATCTCAATGTGGAGGATGTAAGTAAAGTGTAAAGCAGCAGGGTTTGAGCTAGAACTGTGCACAGGAGGGTTTTTTATCCCACTCTCACAGACAGATTTACCACTCCAGCAGTTATTTCCACTTTAAACTGAGTACTGGGTCCAATTCTACAAAATATTACCAGGTAATTTAATCACTGTTGAAATGGTTTTTCTTTTTCAACAAGCACAATAAACAGACTGATTCATTTCAGCGTCTGCATTCAGGCTTTGATACGCCCACGGGTCAGATCAAACACGAATAAAATATATAGGTTTCGGGGGAAAAAGGCAGTTCAGTTTAATAGGAAAGGACACGAGAATGTAGGAAAGGAATTTCACTGCATGCCAAGTTCCTGTAGATGAACTTTAACTCCACAAAGTTGCAAAGTTTGGAAGCATGAGCCAAAACAAAGAAGAGTGCAGGATGGGAAAGATCAAAATAATCATAAATAAATTCTTATCACCATTAGAGTATACAATGTCCTACACAATACGAGTTTAGGTTGCAATAATGATGATAATAATAATAATAATAATAAGCAGCCTCTTTATTAATGCAGATTCATTATTTTTTATTATAATTAACGATTTTTTAAAAATGTAGGTCAGAGTGTTTCAGAGTCAAGTTACACATGTAGCTATAATAAAGCATTAAATAAAAATGCAGCATTTAAAGGCAATGGCCAAAGTAAAATTAAATAGAAAATACTAAAAAAACAAATTCTTAAGTGCAAGAGGGAAATTTTTCAAGTCCCAGTGAAGTGCCTTGAAACGCGTAGCATTATTGGATGTGTTGACAGAATTTCCACTGAAACAGGAAGTCAGGGCGGGACATATCAAGCGACTCTGCCCCCTTTTTAAACAGCCAATAGCAACTTCAGTTTTGATTTCATGGGGACTTTAAGGTTAAACATTTTATCAGTGATTTAGGAGAGAAGTGTTTAATGGTAGTGTCTTTTAGATCTTTGGTGCATAAAATTCTTAGGTCATCTTCTTTGTCTTACTCTTTTTATTAAACAAATCACAGTGCTAGATGATATTAAATCAGTAGCAGGATCTCTTTTCCTGCTGTGTTACTGTTTTACATACTCCATGCATTACAGAAGTCTTAAGGAGTTAATTTATGGATTAACCACTTAAGCATCTACAGTAGCACTCACAGATAGCTCACTGTGTGTGTATGTGTATATTATTTTTATATAATATATAATGACTTATTTTAGTGTTATTCTCAATGTGCGGTTCACGAGTTTAAATCAGAATCAAGACTTTTAGCTCACAATTTGTTTGTAGAATCAGATTTTGCTTTGGTACCAATCACTATTAATCCAGTGAACCGTGCTGGATTAACAGTTTACAAGTTCATCCTGGACAGTGACATTATCTACATCTGTGTATCATCTGTATAACTATGAAAATTGACTCCACGCTTCTTAATGATCTTATAGCTTCTAAAATACCTGGACCTATTTCAGAGGAACTGAAAGTTTTCCGAGGACACAATGCATCACATTAGAGTACGCATCGTATTACACAACAGAGAACGTGCCGAGATGTGTCGAGTTATTAAAGTTACAACATTAAAGTTGTAATTAATGTCATTATTGTAATTAAATTCGCTGTTTATGTTGAGGACATTGCTGAGGGGTTGCAGCAGTTGAGAGCGCGAGATCTAAGGGTGAAAGAAGACTGACACAAGCATTTCAAACTTTATCTCACAAGTCTGTGTTGTACAGATTTAGCCAAGTCTTTTTTTTTGGCTGCAGTGTTTTTTTGTTGTTGTATTTTTGTTTCTCTAATCTTCTGCATCTTTTTCTCCATCTCAGATGTTCAACTGCATTACAGAGCTGGTTCTCAGGGCGAGGAAAGAGTCCATGGCCAAGCAGCAGCAGCAACAGCAGAGCGAAGTGGTCAAACTCAGCAGGAACAGCAAACGCAAGAAGAGATGCTGCTAACAGACTGGAGTTGTAGCGCTACACTCTCAGAGCCAACGAAACATGCCACTGAACTGACAGGAGCCGGAAAACCGCCACAGAACGCAGCATCCCGAGAGAGAAGAGCCAAATCAAATTTAAAGAGATGTATCTATATCTATATCGAAATCTACTAATGAAATCCTTTCGGACTTTCTATTTACATACACGACAGACTTGTGCAGACTCAAACGTAGATTTAAGTGAACATGGATTCAAGTGGCTGCGACGCCCTTTGTGCAAAGGTTGAGGCCACGATGACCTGTAAAGGAGAAGTGTTCTCATTTATGTCTGTAATCATGCCAGCCCTCACCCACACACACACACACACACACACACACGCACGCCTATTTTGACATAAACGCCCATTGACATATTGGTATCTCATCTGCTCATTTTGTTTTGTGTCATATAGACAAGACTGTGCCATTTGACACAAATGAGGATGATGATGATGAATCATGCCCCTTTCTTCTCGAGTGCTCCTCATGCTTTTTTGATTCACAGGAAGTCTGACCAGCCTGGACAAAACGCTCACATTGCTGCCAATCCCTCATAGATGAGTTCTTTTTGCTTGTATGTATTATTGTTTGTTCGGGGTTGCCAACGCCACCCCCACCCCCCCGACCTTTGGCTTCATTTTGTACAATTTTTTTTTTCTTCCTTTTTTTAAACTAACAAATTATACCACTGTAATCAGTTGCACAGGGGATTTAGTGCCACCAATCAGAGCTTTTTTGCTCTTACAGTGCCGAAGGAAAATACTGGACCTCAGTGCAGTGAAATAACTGAATATATCTCATATATGGAAAAGGGATAACTGTATTCTGATCTACACATGGTAGTGCTATTGGGAGATTCAAATCAGCCCTTGGGGACCACATCCTTCAGCTTTCACTCGCCTGCTTCACCTGGATTCGGGTGTGATGATAAAGTGGCCAATGATTAGCTACCATTCATTCCTGGACAAGGTTTGGATCTGAAGACTCTTCACCTTGGAGATAAAGATATCAGAGATTGAGCGGAGCATCTTAAGTAATGAGAATAGTACTAGAAGGAAAAGACTGAAGTTGGTAATATAGTCATTCTGAAAAATATCATCAACAGTTGAGGAAATATCACCAAATCTGGGTGAATATTCCGACACATACAAGATACGTATTAAAATCTAAATAAATACATGTGCGTGTGAGCACACACTCGTCTTTAAATAGCTCCTTTTGCATAATACATCAGCATAACCCAACTATGTTTTGAATTCAAGGCACAGAGCTGAATGGAAAATCCAATCATGTTTAGATCTATACGTGAAACGGCACCTAGGTTCGAACGAACGACTCGTCAAGAATTGACACCGTATCGTGAGCCGTAAACGTGCGCGTGCATATCAGTATCGTAATCTACACGATGTACGATGTACATATACAAACACGCATGTCTGTATGTAAACATCATTACGTGTGTGTTTTATATATGTGTAAGCTTAACGATCTGGTGTACACTGGAAGAAAAAAAAAAAAAAAAAGATATTTTGATATTTTGCCACTCATTCATTTTGTTCGCCTTATCATGAATCTAACTGAGGATAATAAACATTTGAAAGTAATGGACTTGTATTGGAATGTTTTTGTTTTTTTATTCATGCCTGCCTGAAGTTTTCAAAACGTATTATAATTTTGTCGAGCAAGTTAGTTCCTGTTCGTCACTGTTAATCACGGTGCAGCTTGTCGTGTCACCGAGACACCACCAATCCCTCCATGCTGAAGACTTTTCTGTGTTTTTTTTTTTACAGCTTTGTCCCTGAACGCACTGACACTGGAGACTCCTTCCAAAAAGAATAAATATCTCCTCATCATATAAACGATTGCACTTGTTTTTAGTCTTTGTATGTGGACCATACTAGCATACAAGTTCCTGTATAAGTTGTTACTATAGAAACATTAATATAAAGCATTTAGAATTACAGTCTGCCCGACTGTCAGAGTCGCCGTCATGTAAAGAATAACACACAAGGGACCGTGCTGTTAAATGGATATAATGCACTGTATAACCAATGATTTGCCAACTATTACAATTTTTTTTTTATTAATGAACATTACGCTTCAATTTATTATTAGTCTTTTGTTATGTGGAGCATCCGTCATACAAGTCCTTGTGTATGAGCTGTGACTATAGCAACAATAATGTATTGTGAGTGAGCACATTAATATTAACCTGTCCATCACGCTACAGCCAGAACTACCGTCTGAGCCATTCTGTGCTGCAGAAATAGTGCACACCTACAGACCAATCAGAACTGAGAATTCATCAGCGCTGTGGTATAACACGCATTTATGAATATGACTTGTACAGTTGTCGGAAATCCTGCCAGGTTGGCTCTACTTCCTTTTTCCTACAGGAAGCTCAGCACGACTAAAAAGTCTAATCAGATATATGTGAGAGAGCCTGGAAAAACCTTCACAATACAGGGTATCCCAAGCGTCTCCGTACATAAGGGAAATGAACACTTTTTAGCAAAATGTCTTCCAAACCTTTTCATGCTGTATTTAGTTTATATTATATGCATTTTTTTTTTTTCAGATAGCCTTTAAGTATGACAAAAGAACAACGTATTGAATTTGTTCTCATGGCTGGATGGTGAAACTGTCGCAAGGTTGCGATGGACTTTGACAGGAAACATGCCAAGCGCATCACACACACGACACTGTTACCAAACTTATTAACAAATTCAAACAGACCGGAAGTGTTGCGGACGTCCACGACCATCCACTGACAAAGACACGACCGACGGGATGCAGGCAAATATAGTCCCCTGTGTATGGAGACTTCTGGAACACCCTGTAGTTCACTATTACATGTATCCCAGAAGTAAAGTTGTAGCACTTCTCACTTTGATTATCACATTGTCATCATTCACATTAGTCTCATCACCTAGAGTCAAAGTCACTTGTGGAAAATGCAACACAAGTTCTACGGATTAAATTCTTGGTAGTAATGCCTTTTTATTCTGTCAATTGGAGATTTTACAGTTTTGTCTGCTGTCATGTGTACAGGCCATTGCACCAAAAAAAATAAAATAAAACAAATTAAAAAAAAAAAAAAAAACCCTCATGACTTGTAGAATAAAGTACATTTCATGTCCCTGGTTTAGAGTGTGTTTGTATTTTGATCTTTCTAGCTTGGCTGACTGATGATATTAGCTGACTAGGTAAAAGACAAGTCGATAACAAAGAATAATTTGGGAAAATTAGTCGAACAGTGAGTTGAACAATGAGAGTTGGTTTCATCAGGGTACACTTGCATCGTTCAATAAAAATACACTTACATTTGAATTTCATGGTGACACGCTCATCAAAGAAGTAAGACAAGACAGAATGACAACGCAGTGGAATAACAAGACATTTTGTATGAAAGGTTCAAGTGACTAGCCTTTAGATTTCCTTGTTCTTTAACAGTGTGTGCAAACAGCAAACAGAAAAGTTAAGTCCTGACCTTCTACAGGAGCTTGTGTGCCTCAAGACAGGGACAGCATAATTGAGGTAGCAAGAGAGGTAAGACAAGGCAAAACTGCTCATCCGAGTGCAACAACATGACATTAAAGGTTCAGGTTTAAAATTTTTAGCAGTGCAGAGATTATAGAGATTACAAACTGCAGTTTTGTCATCATTCCACACAAGAGACATCTTTACACACAGCATGAAATCGATGTGTTTTCCCACCCTCTTTTGATTGACAGGATGCTGATGATGTGACGGTGGTAGAACATTTGGGACATTTTGACTGCTGTTATCTGATTACAAACTGAATTGATTAGGCTAATGCTTGTTTCACTATGATGTAGCTAACCAGTAACTCTAATCCCGAGAGTTTATCTCATCCCTTAACTAGACATCTTTAGGCAGACTAAACAAAACCAATTTTGAACTGTTTTTCAGAATACAACCAGAACATGTGAACATGATCTTATCATGATCTCACGATGTCTATAGCACAGGTTAGTGTTAGTGTTGAGTTCAATGCCCTGTTGAGTTGGTCCATCTTGCTAATGTATCCTTTGGTCTTTCTTGCTCTAGTTGTACTCATTTGTTCCTCCTGCTGGCACAGTGACTGAGACTCATGTTAGCGTGACAGCTCCATCTGCTGCTCTAATGTAGCTGTGAGCGCCTTCATCTGGCCTTTAGCATTCACCTCAGAGCAGCATGATTGTGGTTGTTTAGTCAAGCTGGAAGATGATTATAACACGTTCCATATGTGAGTGTGACTCAGTGAGGCTTGTTTTGCTTGCCTGTGTCATGATATCATGATCTATCTATCTATCTATCTATGTGTGTGTGTATATATATATACACACACACACACACACACACACACATATATATATATATGTATATCTATATATATATATATATATATATATATATATATATATATATATATATATATATATAGATAGATAGATAGATAGATTGATAGATATCATGCTTTTTCCCCTCATAGTCAATTTTTGTACAGTTTAATGTTTAATGTAGGATTAAAACCCAGCCCTTGTTATTAAATCATTCCTATTCTTGTTTGTGTTTTTACTGACATATTTCTAAGGAAATACATGTGAGAGTGGGTTGGCAATGCTTAGGAGCATTTAGCAGCAATACAAAACTCAGTGCTTGGTTCATACAATTATTTTTTTTAATGGATGTGTAATATGTGTAAAATAATTTAGAGATAAATTCCACAGTGCAGCGATAGAGAAAAATACATTTAAAAAAATTCCATCTCAAGAATACCATTCTGTCTAATGTGTGCTCTGATGCGTGCAGCATTTTCCTAAACTTCCTTCTGTCTCTTGCACGTCTCGCCCTCATCTGAGTGTTCTTGTTTCCGAGACAACTCTGCAGGGCTGTTGCCATGGCATTTGTGGCCATCACCAAGGAAACAGGATCCCAGCAGACCCCTGTTATACAGGAAAAGACTAATCAATGCTCTATGCTGTGGAACCCATATAGATAAGACCCTGAGAATGATGAACATATATTGGACAGAAACTGCCACTCCATCACTGCAAATATCAGATGGACTTTTTGTGTCCTTGAGTTTACATGTTTGTGAGTGGAAAAGAGGGACAACATCCATCCAGTTTATGTACAGGGTTGCGTGGGAGTCTGGAGCCTATCCCAGGGGACTCGGGGCATGAGGTGGGGGACACACTGGATGGGGTGCCCATCCATCACAGGGCACAATCACACACACAATCACACACTATGGACAACTTGGACATGCCAATCAGCCTACCATGCATGTCTTTGGACTGGGGGAGGAAACCAGAGTATCCGAAGGAAACCCCTGAAGCACAGGGAGAACATGCAAACTCCGCACACACAGGGTAGAGGTGGAATTCGAAGCCCCAAACCTGGAGTTGTGAGGCAAATGTGCTGAGTGACAACATGAAGAATGTAAAAAGAAATATTTCTATCTTTCTAGAAGTAGGAGTTGCTCCTGTTCACCCAGTGTCTGCATGGGTTACATCTGGGTTCTCCAGTTTCTTCTCACCTCCCAAAAACATTCCATTAGGTGGATTAGCTACTGTCATCCTAGAAGAGAATGTGTGTGCACGATGTCCTGTGACGTACTAGCGTTCCATCCAGGGCATATTCCCGCCTAATGCCCAGAGTTTCCCAAACAAGCTCTGGAGCCACATGCAACCCTGACCGGAATAAATGTATTATTGAAAATCCATCCATCCATTTTCTATACCGCTTATCCTTCAGGGTCACGGGGAACCTGGAGCCTATCCCAGGGAGCATGGGGCACAAGGCGGGGTACACCCTGGACAGGGTGCCAATCCATTGTAGGGCACAATCACATACACATTCACACCCTATTCATACACTACAGACACTTTGGACATGCCAATCAGCCTACTATGCATGTCTTTGGACTGGTGGAAGAAACTGGAGTACCCGGAGGAAACCCCTGCAGCCACCGTGCGCCCCTGAAGGATTCAGTAATAAATATAATGATAATGATAGGTTGTGATATCAACCACTGTAACCAAATATTCTTAAAAAATTATTGACTCCGTGGCCATACTTCACAGATCCCACTCTGAGAAGAACTGTGATATAATTGACTGGTCACTTGACATGAATTGGTTTAATTCGAACCTCAATAACTCCAATCAGTAATGTCGACTTGGACCTAATGTGTTCAGGATTTAAAATGGCTCAATATCTCTTTTTTGCTGTATACATTTATACTGTAAATAATACAATATTTACGGTAAAGCTATTTTATCCGCTTTGTGAGCGTGTACGAGAGACCGTGTAGGAGGAGCCAAGGAGCCTCCTGACGTAATTTCCCTTCGAGCCAATGAGCTGCGTAGGAGCGCGCGCAAAATTTGAAAGTCACCCGGAAGTGACAACGCTTTCAGCTGCAGTCATGTTTTGAATACGCGCGTGCAGTAGGATTATTTAGACATATATGTTTTTTGACAGTTTTTTTTAAAAATACAACACTACACTCTTATATATATTTGGTAAGTACTGTGTTATTCAAATGTTTGCTGTTTATTATTATTATATATATATTTTTGGACATTTTCGGCAAAGCTCGGTGCAACAATAAGACCCAGCCTAGCGGCACTGAGCGACTTTAGTGCTAATTATGTTTATTTATTATTAGCTTAGCAAAGTAAATGTGCGATAGAATTAAAACATGTTGTTTATTAAAGTGTAAAGGATTATCTACCTGAGGTTTGGAGTTAGTTCATGTATGAGTCACTAATGTCTGCATGTTGACGGTTAGAGGTGCTCACGCCAGTCTAAACAATGCACTGTGTCCTTATATGTCCAATACAGATTAGAGAATGTAAGACTTTTACTGTTTCACTGGTTCAGTTCTGCAGTCACGGTTACAGTCCATCTTGACAGTATGTGTACAGAGTCATAAAACTACTTTAAAATCAACCTGACCTGTAAAGTGACTCCTATATCCCCTCCAGCAATGTTGAAGTTTAAATATGGAGGACATGGCAGTGTTAAGGATCTGGCCTCAGTGGAGCCCATCACAAGCCGGTGCTCAAGACTTAACCAGCTCTTACAGGTAAATATGAGCAGGGTTTGGGGCAATTTAACCCATTTGTGCATTAAAAGTATTAGTAATAATAATAATAATAATAATAATAATAATAATAATAATTTTAATAAGAAAAAAATGTAGATTATGTTAATGTTTTTTCTTATTTCTTATGGAAATTATGAAACATGTTATGAAGAATATTTGGCAACATTCAGACCTATTATAAACAAAATAGAGCAATGTTTCGGATGTAATAATGCATAATTTCATAGGTAGATAATTTTTTTATCTTTTAAAATTAGGTTTATATATAAGTTTGGAGCAAAAAATATATTAATTTAAGTTGAAATTTTGTGTAAAAAGTTACAGTAACACAGTATGGTCATGTGATTTTGAGATGATTTGATATTTTTCTAAAAACATCCTGTGCAAAAGTGTGGACAGTATGCTTGAAAGTGTTAATCTTTTGTGACTTAAGTGGATAACAGCTGTTTGGACGGCTATGGCTCAGGTGGTAGAGCGGGTTGTCCACTAATCGTAGGGTTGGGGGTTCGATTCCCGGCCCACACGTCTCCACATGCTGAAGTGTCCTTGGGCAAGACATTGAACCCCAAGTTGCTCCTGACGGCAAGCTAGTGTCTTGCATGGTAGCACTGCCATTGGTGTGAGTGTGTGTGTGTGTGTAAATGACTGACGGGGTGACTGAGAAACAGTGTAAAGTGCTTTGTAGAACTGCTAAGTTTAAAAGCGTTGTATAACTGCAGACCATTTACCATTTTTGAAAAGAGAAGGGGCAGAAAACCACAATGCTGTGCTCAAAACTGCATCTCTCCACATCCCCTACTTCTCTATACTTACACCAGTGAATCAGGGTTGGTGTAGTTTAAAAAAAAAAATGGAAATAAGTAAATATCAACTTTTAAATAAATATCAATTTTGGATGGATAAATGGAAAAGTGTTTTGAATGTCACTGGTTTTGTACACTCATAAACACTCATAAACCTAGCAACTCTGAAGAATTTCCTATTCCCATGAAGTTTGTTTCCTGATGTATATCTCAAATTATGTCATGATGATATACACGTAAATTTCCTTTATTACATTTATAAACCTTTTACTAGAGAGGAGTCACATTAGAATACATTGTATTTTTTCCTCAAAGTTTTTTTTATTTATTTTTTCTTCAGTATTTAGAACCAAATATCTCAGTTTCATGACTTGCGTTCATGAAAGGTCCTTCCTATCCTTATTTAGAAGGATATAACAGATCAAAATGTTGATAATAGTTGGATTTGTATTAGGTTTTGTATGGAAAAATAACAAAAATCCATTTGAAAAAAATTTAGTCTGTGGTGTTTACTTGGTCAAACAAAAAAAGACATAATTTTCTGTTAACCTGTTCTGTACAAGCTGTACAAACCTGCAAATGCACGTTAATGTAATTAGAGAAAGCCTCTTTTGCATAAATAAATGTGCACTTTTGAAAAAGTTTCCTCCTGAGTAGTAGTGTCTTGTGTTAAATCGCTTTCCCTTAACATTTCTTTACAAAAATGTAAAGGCACCAATTGCTAATGTATTCTCAAAGTGCCCTCGGTGAAGCATAGCCAAGGGGTCCATGATTTTTCAATGTCGCTTCAGTGGTGGAAATCACAATCCACCGTTATCAAAGTGATTATATTAATTATAGAGATCTTATAGCTATTAGCCTAATTGACTGGTCACTGGAATCGAATCGAACGTAGAACTAAGTACACCTTTTAAATAAAGTCAGCTTGAGTCTAATGTGTTCTGTTGGTGAAAAATTCAGGAATAAAAAGCTCTATGGCTCTAATAAATAGCCAAAATATTACTGTACGCATTTAAATAATGAGTAAGATTTGAATATTTGAATTATGTTCATAAATCTCTGCTAGGGTGGTCAGTGGAGTTTATTTTATTGTTAAAGTTATAAACCGCTGCACAAATTTTGAGAACCCCTGCACTAAACTTATAGCGCGAAAGTTTGCATCTTTCATGGTTTCTGGGTAAGAAAAGGAAAAATCTATCTTGCAGTGTTAGCAGTTTTATATTTTTATCAAATAAAGAGTTTAAAATGAATCCAAATAACAATCGATAGAAAATCATTTTGCTTCGAGCCTCAGACAGGATTTAAAGAGGACTCTGTAGTATATCAGAGTAAGAACAGACGTATTGGGGGTATGATGGATAGCATGAAAGTTTGGAGGCAGTTATAGAGGCAAAGAATTCCTGTCCTTGGTAATCACACATATGGAGATGGAGATTAGGTATAAAAAGTTGGAGTGTTCCTTGAATGGTTATAATCTTTCCCGTCTCTATTTTCTATTTGATATTGTATCTGTGTAATGTTGGTTTAGGGGAAGAGCAGTGCGTATGGCTTGGCTGGAGGAAGCGAGTTGAAGAGGGAGACCTTGTTGGATGCTTTGCTTCTGCTCTATCAGGAATGCAGCTCTCCAGAGCTCATGAAGATCAAACATGTGGCCAGATTTGTCCACAAATGTAAGTCCTCACTGTATTGCTGCTAGTATATGATACATTAGGAAGTTAATACTAGCGCATGCTTGCATAAATTTTTCATTGATCAAGCTACTGTACTTAATATGCGATTCATATTGATTCATATCGGGTTTTCTTTGATCACTGCGCGTGTGTGTGTGTGTGTGTGACAGTCTCAGACGTGGTGGCAGAGCTCCAGCAGCTGCAGCCGTCTAAGAAAGATTTCGAGGTGAGGGGAGTGGTGGGCCGTGGCCGCTTCGCTGAGGTGCAGGTGGTGAAAGAGAGGGCCACGGGGGATGTGTTCGCCATGAAGATGATGGACAAGGACTGTCTGCGCACACAGGACAATGTGAGTCACCTTCGCACTATTGAAGCGCACTCGAACAAACAAACAAAGAAACAAACAAAAACAATTTGTAAATATTTCAAATAAACATTCTGACATTCAGGTGCATTTTGAGATGCACCTGTATGCATGAAATGATTTGAAACCTTATTAGGTCGAGTGGCCTTAACAAAGCAAAGTTGGGTGATTTTTTATGAAATATTCAAATATCCGTACCACAAAAATAACAATAAAATAGTGATCTAATAGTGATGCTGTGGTCCAAATCAGTAATCAAATATTTTAAAGCCTTTTGTACAGCACGTTGACTAGAGGTCGACTGATAGCGGATTTAACTGATGACTGAGTGGGGTTATCGGCAATACGATGTTTTTAAAAAAAAAAATCACAAGTTCTTTTAGGTAGGTGGTATTTCTGCCCTCGTACGTACCAGCAGCCTAATGATCTTCTCTTCCTTTTGTGTCGAGGTTCCACTTCATAGTGGAACCATCGTGGTGGAAGGATTAGCCACGCAGCAGTATGATACTGAACGTTGCCCAGGGTGCGCCAGGGGAGGCTCCTTCCGTGTACACACATTCACACACCCATTCATACACTAGAGACACTTTGGACAAGCCAATCAGCCTACTCAAGTCTTTGGACTGGGGGAGGAAACCGGAGTACCCGGGGGAAACCCCCGCAGCACGGGGAGAATATGCAAACTCTGCACACACAGGGCCACAGTGGGATTCGAACCCCCAACCATGGAGGTGTGAACATGCTAACCACTAAGCCACCGTGCGCCCAGCCTGATGATAAGCAAGAAAGAATGTCAGCGTTAGAGGTCAACAGATCGATCGATTTTCCTGATTAATCGGCACAGAACTATTTCTGAAACTATCGGTTATCAACAAAATCCACACGGATAGTTTTTCCCGGTTGCGTCCTTTGCAGGAGCGCCTGAGAACGATCGACTGTCATCATATAGTACGAGAGCGGCCTCTAGAGGTGAAATAAAACCATCACTGACACATTTTGCTGTAATCGGCAAAATCGATGATCGACCTCTAACGTTGACATCCTTTCTTGTTTATCGCAAGGCTGCTGGTACGTATGTGGAGGGCAGAAATATCACCTTCCTAAGAGAACTTGTGATTTTGTAGTTTTTTTAACATCGTCTGACAATATTTGGTTTCGGCGTACTCTCTATTTTCACCGAGTGTTGCCTCACTCAGCTTTGTTCACCATGACTACAAGTCAACACATTCAATTTGTGTTTTCCATTCCTGTCTCTCCTCTAGGTGGCATTCTACGAGGAGGAGCGGGCCATTCTGGCTCTCAGCACCAGTCCCTGGATTCCACAGCTCCAGCATGCCTTTCAGGACCAGGATAACGTCTACCTGGTAAGCGATGAAGCTGAATTAGAAGAGTCATCCATGACCTTTTAGGGCATTATCAAACGTGCTACACATCGCAGGTGCGATCTTGGGAATTCATCTCTGAGCTTCAAATGAACTCTGCTGAGGGTCGTATCATGTGTGAAAGGAAGCCAATCCCAAATAACACGACTTGTTCTAATTGTCACGTGACTTCCTGTTTCAAGCTTGAAAAACAATGGTGAGGAATGCTGCATATTGTAATGCAGATATTGCTATATCAAGCAAAGAGAGCATTCAAGCATTTTAGCTATGGCTAAAATGTGTTTAAAAAAATAAATAAAAATTATAGGTTATAAGCAGCTTTGATTAAAAAGTCTTCAAATGAACCTGATCAGTTTAGAGTAAAATTGAGGAAACACTAAGTATGAGAACTAATACAAGAATTAAGTAAACATTAATAAGACCAAAAAGTGCTTGGGAAGGAATTTCCTTTTTCAGGCCACAAGCAGTTTGTCAATTTGTAATGTTTAAAAGACAAAGCACATGGGCATTATAGATCTAGAAACAATAGCAATATTGCCATACAGTTGATCTGGCTTATTACTTTATTTTGTGATTCTGGAGCAGTTGGAACAGAGCTGTTCACATCTGAATTTTTTCTTCATTAAAGGAGACGCCGAGATAAACCAGCCACGGTTTGAACAGAGGAAAGCAGGTCAATTTGCCTCTTGGGCAGTACAGGGCACTAAAAGTACAACCTGACAAACACCTGCTTTGCATAATGTAGAACATAAGGCAAGCAGTAGTGCTAGGGCTGGGCGATATATCGATATAATCGATATATGCATTTTTCTTAGATATGGCATGTATATGGTAGTATGCGTGGGGAAAAAAAAAACAACCCAACTTTAATTACAAATGAAATTGTACTACATGGATATTGTTGATTTTGCGTAATTTAATGTTTGTATTTGTAGGCATTAAAGAAAAGTATCATCAAACTCCGTTTACCATATTTTATTTTTTTTACTACTGTTTTGCAGACAGTTTGTTAGCTAAATTATATATCGTGATATAGATCGTGTATCGTAGAAATGTCCTCAAGTATTGTGATGATATTTTTGTCATATGGCCCAGCCCTAAGTACTGGCACATCCATAGACCCAGTGTGATCTTGTGTTTGGCGTGACAAGATTCTGCTCCCCACACAAACACCTGTAGGTCAGATTGGATGGAATGAATGGGCTGTTTAGTGTAATTAGTGTCATGGACAGTGCAGAGAAATGATGTCAGTGTTTTTATTTTTTTAATGGAATCCATGTGCTAGGTCTGTTTTCAGCAAAATAAAAGCATTTTAATGGAGGCCGACTCAGACTCAGTTGCCCCTCTGCATTCAGCTCATTTCTGTTGGGTCACATTGGCCGAGACAGTGAGTATGAAAGCTTTTAGTTCTCTTATTAAAACATGATCCGGAAAAATGGAGAGACGCAGAAAGCTTTCGGTTCATTTCTGAGAAACAACATTATATTAAAACTTACCAAAGCGTCGTCATGCTTGTGTTCTTTGATGATGATCTGTTTGTTCTCAGCCCAAAATCTGTGATGTTGAGATCTTAATGGTGACCAAAGAGGATAATGGCATCTAAATTTTGTGAACATTAAAGATGAGCCACGAGGTACCTGTGTTAAGCTGTATGTTGAAGATTCAGATAGTATAGCTTCAAGTCTTTGGTCTTCAAGGCTTACTTATTATGACCAGTAGAGGGACTCGTAACCATCTCTGGTCTTATTAAAATTTCCATCCTGGTTCCCTCATCAGGCACACAAACATTTGCTCAGACAGACTGCAAAGCTGTTTTTTACCCCTAACAGAATAAATGATTTACCCTTTCATAATTAGACGTAGGACAAGTTATAGATTCTTAAATGTGTTGTAATTCTTTCTTATAAGATTGGAAATAGGTGCACCAAACTTTATAATGAGCTTAAAATGAAAAGAAACTTAGGATAGGGGAACAGGTAGGGCTGTCAGTTCACTTTTTAATAGGCATTTTAATTTGAATTTCATCAAATATTTAGTATTCAGATGCATCTGAATATTCATGAGTTTATAATTCGGTGCTGCAAATACATTAGCAGCAGTGCTACACTGAGCCCTTATCATATATTTTTTTAATCATAAACCTTAACATTTTAGATTTTTTTTTAATTTAAGCACAGTAATTCTAAAAAAAGAAGTGTCAAATAAATCATCTTTACACAGGATAAATCCCCCATTGCTTCCTGTTGATTGTATACAGACCTGATATCCTTTATGCAAAAAATGCCAAAACAAAAGCCCCCCCCCCCCCCCCTCCTCCCCCAGAAATAAAAATGGCAGCTAATCGACATATTAATCTAGAATGATTGACAGTTGTATAGGTCTTCTGAACACCTGCCCTCCTGGACTGCATGCATATACTGGGTTTTACAGTGACTATCATGAGCATCAGGGAAAAAATTGTTTTAATTCAAATGTAGACACTAATAGAAAACCCTTTCTAGTATAAACTTTTCACTTTCCTCCCACACAAATTTTTCTAGTGTCTACATCTTAACTGAAACAAATAAGCGCGGTGCCCCCAAATAAGGTGTGCCCCCAAACACCTGGTGGTTACTGTAAAACCCCGTATATACACACACTACATTTTATACCTTAGGCAAGTGATTTTGTTAAAGCATAACTCACATTATTACATGGGATTTAACAAGAAACATAATGATGTCGATGTTATATACACTGTTGTTTGAAAGATACAGCCACAAAAAAAGTAGAGTAGGGCTGGGCGATGTAATTTATAATAATTGACAATTATAATTTCGATATCGTCATTATCGTGATTTTTGCAATACACTTGTGCTTGTGGGGGTTTCCTCTGAGTACTCCGATTTCCTCCCCATTCCAAAGACATGTGTTTTAAGCTGATTGGCATTTCCAAATTGTCCATAGTGTGTGAATAGGTGTGCGATTGTATCCTGCGATGGGTTGGCACCCTGTCCAAGGTGTCCCCCGTCCTGTGCCCCGAGTTCCCTCTGATAGGCTCCAGGCTCCCCCGTGACCCTGTGTAGGATAAGCGGTATTGAAAATGGATGGATACTGAAAATACATGAAGCCTATTTTTCATAATGCATGCAAATGTTAGTATTGTGTTTATATATTCATTTTAATATTAAATGATGATACTGGAGGAAAAACATGTAATTGTGTATGCTCTGTAAATTCTCTCTGGAATTTCCAATGATTTTCCAAGAAAATGCTGAAATCAGACTTTTCCTATCGCAGTCCTCGGGAATGCTGCACTACCCACAGATTATGAAGAGTTTAAGGAACGATGGCACCTAACAGGTTTAATAAGTTTGTGCGTATGTGAGGCGGAGATCTTCACTGTGAGGTATCCAGTGTGTGTTTTGAAAGCATCCGTCTAATCCAGTGATTTCACAAAGAATGGGATTTCTGTAGCTGCGCTTTGTTAAACCCAATCCATTTGCATGGTATGTCAAAACGTACGTGCAATGGAGGAATTGTGTGAAGCCCCTGTGAAGCCCCTGCTGATGTGTGGGGTGTGGTGAGATTTGAAAAGCCTGCAGCACAGAAGCGGGATTCTCATGAGAGTAAACACCGACAGTCCTATCTTCACAAATGATTGATTTTTCTTATTCCAACCTAAACTCCCATCCTCCTTCTTCTTAGTGCCCTCAGCCTAAATCGTGACCTGTGCATATTAAATAAATAATAATAAAAAGGGGGGGGGGGGGGGGGGGGGGAGAGAGAGAGAAGGAAACAAGCAAAAAAAAAAAAAACCCAAATCTGTCATTGTTTGAGCACTGGGCTTAAAAGACCCTCACCACCTTGTTGCTAGGTAACATGGGCTAGAATGCTGTGGCTGCCGTTTATGGTCTGGCAGCTTTGCCTTCCATTCATGGGGTGTGTGTGTGTGTGTGTGTGTGTGTGTGTGTGTGTGTGTGTGTGTGTGTGTGTGTGTGTTCACAAATGCATCACTATACAGTCTCAAAGCTCCTGTGTGATATTGGGGGAATGTGAGTGAGGCAACACGCGCACACACACACACACACAGCTCTGCAGAATGTCCATTCTGGAAACCTGGTGGTCTCTGTATGGCTCTGTAGTGCACATCTAACCTCAGGGTATTTACCACTGATGTGCTGGAACAGACTATCTGAAGGGTCCTGAATCAGAGACTCTTCTGTATGTGAATATGTTTGACCAAAATGGATCCATCGCACCATTCTGAATCAGACATCTCGCATCCAACTGCACACAGGACTGAGCAAGCATCTGGCATGCAGTCTCTCAGAATAGACCAGATCAGACATCAGATATATCACGTATTTCACGGGTTCAAATCCCGTCTCCGCCCTGTGTGCGCTGAGTTTGCATGTTCTCTCTGCGCTTCAGGGGTTTCCTCTGTGAATTCCGGTTTCCTCCCCCAGTCCAAAGATGTGTTGTAGGCTGATTGGCATCTCCAAATGGTCTGTATTGTGCGTGTGTGTGTGTATGTGTGTGTGTGTGTGTGTGTGATTGTGCCCTGCGGTGGGTTGGCACCCTGTTCAGGGTGTCCCCTGCTTTGTGCTCGGAGTTCTGTGGGATAGGCTCCAGGCTCCCTGTGACCATGTGTAGGATAAGAGGCATGGAGAATGGATGGATGGATGTATTCATAGGCATGAACAACGATATGTTTAAAAAAGAAATTGACGGGGGTGGGGGTATTCACACATCAAAAATGATTTTAAAGGCATCCATAAATTTTCCACAGGATTCAAGTCAAGAGATTGGCTAACCATGCATAGAGTTATTTTAGCTGTACATTTGGGGTCGTCGTCTTGCTGAAATGTCCACCTTCTCCCCAGATTCACTCTCTTGGCTGATGGGATTAAATTCTCCTCTAATATCCCAGTACTTTGCTCCACTCATGTTTCCTTCCATGCTCCAGTATTGTTTACAGATTACACCTCCGTACTTCCCCGTTGGAAGGGTGTTCTTGCGATTGCACATACAACCCTTCTTTCTAGAGATCTATTTTTGTTTCGTCTGACCAGATTATATTGTATATACTTTTAGACACACATCTCTGTAACTGCTGTTCTCACTCTCACTTCAAGACCCATGCCATCAGAAAAATTGTCCCCTGCAACACAGTTTTTCATATTTTTCTTTTATGTATGCAAAAACGACACGCATTTATTCCGAAACTTTTTCCGCAAAAGACAAAAGTCATTTAGCCGAAAGGCAGAAGTGGATTGATCTTTGAATATGTAAATACTATGGAAATTTCAAGTACTTAAAGTGAAATACATTTTGACATCTCGAACACAGCCAAAAGAAAAAGTGTGTGTGTTTGTATGTGCGTTAGTCACATCCTTGACGTTGCTGCCGGGTCGTATGAATAATGCGTGAGAGTTTTTGCATATTGAATGAGTTTTTGTAATAAAACCGAAAGGCACCAAAACTTTTTTTTTTTTTCATCAAAATTATTCATCAGTAAACTTAATACTTCAAGCTTAGTTTTGCTTTAAGCAAAACATTTACGTACAAGGTTTACGTACAAGATGTTGATCAATATTCTCTAACAGCAGCTCTGATAGTAGTGCCAGCTGCAAATCACAGGTTTATGTGATTTTTATGTGAATTGTTATTTTAAAGAAAGAGGATGCTTATTTAAAATTAATGGCTGGAGTCTCCAGCGACGGAAAGTTTTCCACTGCAGGAAATTCTTCAGGACAGAGGATGTTAGTCTTTTCAGTTTCTTGGTAACACGACAAGATGACAGGTTTTATTTCTCCTTTATATATATGTATATATATGTGTGTGTATATATATATATATATATATATATATATATATATATATATATATATATATATATATATATATATATATATATATATATATATATATATATATATATATACACACACACACTGCATTTTAAGCTTGAAATGAGAGAATATTTCAAGAAATTTGAAGGGTCTGTAGAGATTCTGTATAGAGGAACGGTCTCAGATCCCTTGCCATGTATTCTCCAACCTCATTAAGCATTATAGGAGAAGACTCAGAGCTGTTATCTTGGCAAAGGGAGGTAGCACAAAGTATTGATTAAAATGGTGCCAATAATTGTTGCACACCTTTATTTATTTTTTATATATATATATATCTTTATATGTGTGTGTGTGTGTGTGTGTGTGTGTGTGTGTGTGTGTGTGTGTGTGTGTGTTTATATATATTTATAAACCTGTGTTGTGTTTGCAATTGTTTGATATCCATGAGAGCAGAATATTTTGTGATTTTTTTTATTTTTTAAACAAAAGGTTAAACAAAGACAATTTTTTTTTCCATTTTTGCTCATATTTAACAAGGGTGCCAATATTAGTGGAAGGCACTGTACAGTATATAACAAATGAGACAGCAGTTAGAAATATTCCATACCTCTTCCTTTGTTTAAAATACCTTCACTTGCTAAAATTGAAAGATAATTTTGTAAAGTCATTTTTGCAGTGTACGTAACTACAGTATGAAAAGAATAGTGAAATAAAAAATGAACAAAAATTTGTGATTTTATGTTTTTTTGTTTGTTTAAAAAAAAAGAGAAAATAATAAACATTGTGGTAACAGTAACTCAACTTCACGTTGAGTTGGGTGTTGATTATTTTTCTTTGACAGCATTCCCCCAAGTGTCTCATTCTTTACGTATAACGAATAGCCTGGAATTCATATGATGTACGCCGTTCATGTTGAGACTGGGATCAGGAAACGAGAGGAGACCGCTTTGCATAGCTGCTGGTGCAGGCTGGGAAGTTTTAGGCCTGCATTTGGTGTTTCCATAGCAATATGCCACCGTCATGATCGTGGGGTCATTTTGGTAGCGAGAATTTGGTTATTTAAGGTTATTTAATTTGAGTCCGAATATGTTTTAATATTTAATGACCCGGATGTACGCAAAATACTTAAATTCCCAACCCACAAAAAAAAGTGCTGTCCTAGTCCAGTGGATAAATGACAGACCTGCCAATTCTGTCTGTCTGTAACTGATTTCAGTTCAAATACAATGCCATTCAGCGGCTAATAATAGTCATTAATCGTTGAGCCATTCATGCTGACTGTAGCCCTTGTTTTGTTGAGCAGATTAAAGGTGCAGTAATAATTACATCATTTCAAAGGTAGCTTATAAAACCGCGGTTCATGCAATGGATCAGAATAATTCTGAGATTCAATTTTCTGGCCGGAAATTAGCTCTGCCGTTTTTCTTTTAAAGGCAACTTGTTCGGTTATATTTGGGAAATGAGTAGGTTTGTCAGTGTTTTCAATGCAATTGAAGTCATCTCGCAGGCAGTGGAGGACTATAAAACACTGAATTGCCATTTCTCAAGTTGACACTTAAGCCAATTAGTTAATTGGGTAATTATCACTTGAATGACTAATCACAAACAATTATTTGACTCCTTTTTGATTCTTGGTCCTTAAACTGAAATGAACATGCTCGATGCTTCTCCGAAGACAGGCCCATGTCTCAGCTCATATTAGTGAATGTTTTTATTTAGTGCGGTGATGAGCTGCATGAATTATGTCTTTTGCTCATATTACTGGGAGAGAATCAGAGGAAAGGAGCTGCTCATGGTAGCATATTGACATATTCTCACTGGCCAGCTTATCTGTGCAGCTGAGCCTCACATGCTGAGCATCAGAAGCACTTAATTCTAATCCACCTGCTGCAGAAGTTTAATAGAGAGAGAGAGAGAGCTGTAAACAGATGCGCTGTGCTTGTGGCTGTGTGTGTGCTGTGCTCTAATCTCCCTGAGCGCAGAATGTTATCTGGATTTGTGCCTGTAGGTGATGGAATACCTGCCTGGAGGAGATCTCATGGCACTGCTGAACAGATACGAGGATCAGTTTGACGAGTCAATGGCTCAGTTTTATCTGGCAGAGCTGGTGCAGGCCATCCACACTGTGCACCAGATGGGATACGTCCATAGGTGAGCTGCTTTGTGTTGTGCGTTTTGGGCCGTAAATACCCTTAAAACAAATCGGGGCTCCTGAGTGACACAACAGAAAAGGGTTTGCTCTACCGTCTGGAGAGCGCAAGTTCTAATCTCAAAGATACCACAGCCATCTGTGGTCAGGAGCCAAGGGAACAACATTGGCTATGCCGTAAGGGTGGGAGGGATGGCATACTCTAGCCAGTCATGGGCATCTGTGAGCTCATGTATGTGGAAGATGGCAGACAGCGCTCTCCTCTAAATGTGTTACGCTGCCCTGTGACGCAGCATAAGCAGTATTTAGGTATATATGAAGTAGCGTGTGCTGGCCTTGCCTGATAGGAGGAAATTTGGGGAGGAAAAATGTTGGAATTTTATTTTTTATTTATTTTTTTTTTTTTAAAAGTCTTTAGGCAGCACTGTCGCATCTCACCATTTCACAATTTTATGACCTCTATTTAAAATCTCCTGGCTTTATTAAGTGGAGTATTATTGTCAGTATGCAAACAAATTCAAACTAATAGGAAGTGCTGGATCAAGTGCTTTTATAAGCTGCTGAATAATGAGGATGGAATCCATATTCTTAAATTAAACTTAAATTTTCACTGATTATTGTTATAATTATAACTAGGACTATTATATTGGTATATTGGGGGGTGGAATTAAAGGCATGTGCTTGTGTATAGAAGTGCTAGTAGAAGGGACCACTACAGATATTTTATCCTGTCACAGAATTCTGTTCCTTGTTCACTCCATTTCTTCTTCATAAAACTATTCTCTTTCTTTACAGAGATGTAAAACCAGAGAATGTTCTTATTGACCGTACGGGACACATTAAGCTGGCGGACTTCGGCTCTGCTTCTAAGCTGACCACAAATAAATCGGTAATGTTATCCCTTAACAATCAGAAATAATGTCCTGGTATTAGCTTTAGTCACATTTAGAATAAGGCAGTTAATTAAATGACCAGTGTTTCATATGTACTGTTGTAGTTTGTGGTGTTATTATGATAATAATAATGATCATGAAAATGCTGATGGTGGTGAAGAGCTCACTATTAAAACTGATGGTGGTTTAGGTGGGCTCCTCCAAGCTTCCCGTGGGCACTCAGGACTTCCTGGCCCCAGAGGTTCTCTCAGCCCTGAGCGGTGGTTCTCAGTGCAGTTATGGTCCCGAGTGTGACTGGTGGTCTTTGGGGGTTATTGCATATGAAATGATCTACATGAAGTCACCTTTCACTGAGGGGACCTCAGCTAAAACCATCAACAACATCATGAACTTCCAGGTAAGACCAGCAGGAACAGTTCTCTCAGATGTGTGCCTCACACAGAACCCACCCACGCTCATGGACCTGTTTTTGTTTTTTTTCTTTTCTTTGTGTGTTTTATTCTGATGATTATTTAATTACCCTGACTTATATTATGACTATCAAAGCCAAACAATAATACTTTACAATCACCATCTCTTGCTTTGTATTATTATGCCTAAAGGTTTATTTATTTATTAATTTATTTTTTAATACAAGTTAACATTTACTGTACAATAAATAAATGAATAAAAAAAAAAGATATATAAACATTGCAATTTTCAAGTTAGAATTCATGTAGTAAAAAGGACTCATTTGAGTTAAGTTAAAAAATTGCACCACCATGTTTATTTTCCTATTACAGCATGCCCTGTCTTTTTTTTTTTTTTTTTTAATTCTTTATGTATGGTAACCCATGATGAAAGGTTAAGCATTTATTGTCATTCTAAAATAATATCCTCTTTTGCCTAATAATTAAGTTGTTTCTTGACTTCCTAGCGTTATCTGAAGTTCCCTGAGGATCCCAAGGCCAGCTCTCAGTTCGTAGACCTTGTGCAGAGTTTGCTGTGCATGGCACGGGAACGGCTTGGCTACGAGGGTCTGCGCTCTCACCCCTTCTTCTCCAGCGTCGACTGGGGCGGCCTCAGACACGGTGAGGATTTCACAGTGTCACCTTAAGGCAGTTTGCATAAACTGTGCTATTTGTAGGAATAGTTTATGGGCTACACTCAGTGCTGAAATGAGCTGTTTCAGCTGAGATCAACCTCACAGCTAAAAGAGGACCAGAGTTTGCTCAGGATCTGAACGGGATCACGGAGTCGACTGATGAAGTCCCAGTTTGCACTAAGCAAAATGCATGTGTTGGTTTTGAGAATATCACACAAATGCCATGTAGCTGATGGCCATTTCTTGATTTGCGTCCCTAATGATTGCTACTGTTGTGTGTGATTGGGGGATTTGCTTGCTAATGGAGTGTAGTGGGTAAAGTCTGGGGTGAAATGGGTTGCTGTGTGTATGTCTGTTTGCCTGTCTGTCTCTGTGTGTCTGTCTTTGTCAACTTGTAACGTGCATGTCTAATATGTATATATATCTGTGTAATGGAAAAATCTGTTTTTCCACAATTAATGGAGATGATTACAATAGTTTTCACCATTGGTATTGGTTTGAAGATATCGAGCAATACTGTACATAAAGTTGAGGTCATAAGTTTACATACGCTTTGCAGAATCTGCAAAATATTAATAATTAAAAAAAGGAGGGATCATAAAAATTGTATTTTGTTCTTTATTTAGTTCTGCCCTGTATAAGATGTTAAGATAACAGATGTTTACATATAGTCCACAAGACACAATAATAACTGAATTTACACAAATGAAACAGTTCAAAACCAATTCATACGCTTGATTCTTAATACCGTGTGTCGTTATCTGGATGATCCTCGACTGTTTTTATGTTTTGTGATGTTCATGTGTCCCTTGTTTGTCCTGAGCAGTTAAACTGCTAACTGTTCTTCAGAAAAATCCTCCAGGTCCTGCACTTTCTTTGCTTTTCCAGCATCTTCTGCATAGTTGACCCCTTCCCAACAGCTATATGATGTCAAGATCCATCTTTTCACACTTAGGACAACTGACACAGCTACTACAAAAGGTGCAAGCATTCACTGATGCTCAAGAAGGCAACACACTGCATTAAGAGCCAGAGGGGTGTAAAATTTTAAACAGGACGATCGGTGTAAATCATTATTTTGTCTTGTGGGAAACGTAAATATCTTCTGTAGTTTCTGAAGGGCAGTACTAAATAAAAAAACAAAAACAAACATCTTTAAACAAAATAATAACATCAGTGAATGTTTGCACCTTATGTAATAGTTGTGTACGAGTCCCTCTGTTGTCCTCAGTGTGAAAAGACGGATCTCGACATCATATAGCTGTTGGAAAGGGGTCAAATATGAAAAAAAAAAAAAAAATTATGAACCCTCTTATTATAATTTTTTTTAATGATTAACATTTTGTGGATTCTGCAAGGCGTATGTAAACATATGACCTCAACTGTAAAAGCACTTGAATTCATTCCAGACCAGCAATGATTTAATTCCTGAATTGCTTGCAGCATATGAGGGGGTGTTGATTTTTGCATGGGTGGGTTGCAAGTACTGCTCACTGTGCCATGTGATGATTATTATGCTTATAGTGCTTAATATTTATTATCCCAAATAAAAAAATGGAAACATATTAATAGCCGGTATCTAATTATAGGGTGTCTGAGTTTAGCTTCAGAACTGCTTCAGTCTTGCTGTCACTCTGGCCTGAGATGTGTGCGGTGGAGCTTTGGAGCATTGTTTCAAAAGAAAAACCTCGAATGAATTCTCTGATGGAGGAAAGTGGAAGTCAAATAATGATATAGAATTGATCTAGTTTGTACTCTGTGCTCCAGAAGGTTCCCTACAGATAACATTTCAGGTCTTGTTCATGAATTTGCTTGCTTGTTTGAGATATGGGAACATCATTAGGGAACACTGCACACAGCATAAATCCTGTACAAAATAAATAATTCTAATGTCTTTATATTTTGCCATTTAATTAAAGACCTATGTGTAGCATCTATTCCAACAAAATGGCTGACCATACTTTATAGAGCCAACGTGTAAGCAATGATAAATGTTAAGGACAAATGGGGGGGGGATGCTGGTAGAATTTTGTTGTATTTAGTTTAGTTGGAAGCCCTAAAAACTGCATTTGTTGATGTATCTCAAAATAAAGTTGGCATTGCAGTGAAGCAGTGATGCTCATTATGGTGCTCTGTGTAGCTTAGCTTCTAGGCTTTTGCATTGTGCAAAAGTGTGTGTGTGTGTGTGTGTGTGTGTGTGTGTGCGTGTGTGCGTGTGTGCATCTGTACATCTGTCTAGACAACATTAACCATTATGTTTCATGTTGCTCTCTGTGTCTAATGGAGGAGCCATTAGTCTCTATACTATACTCTTTGATTGTGTGTGTGTGTGTGTGTGTGTGTGTGTGCATGCATGTGTTAGTACACATTTACACATTCACACCATAGCAAGCTTGAGCAAATTATCAGTTTTTTCAAATTTGCCTGGGTGTTATCAAAACGTTATATTTTTTCCCGTGAAACTTACTAAGAAATTTCTGCATTGTCATTGCTAATGAGTTCAATGTATAAAGCTGTTAAGTCTTTCATAGTGACGATGTAAAGGCAGAGAGACAGTAGAAATGAGTTAAAAGTGTTGGGAATATCAATATTTACCTCGGATCTGTGGATAAATCGCTAAGAAAAGACTCTGCATGACTAAAATGAAACTGCACCTCGCATTGACTGGCCAACTTCTCTGGGTTCCACCATATTGAGAAACATGTCTTTAAACATTCCCTTATTTTCTGCACTATGACAACTTTACTAATACATTAAAACATTTTCTTTTCTTTTTCATAAGTCAGTTCATTTCAATTAGAGATTAGAAAGAAAACCAAACACAGGGACTCTGTTAAGTTTAAAAAAACAACCTGAATAAAACTCTTGAAGCGTGCTGGAAAATGACCAAGAACTGTATCTTAGTGTAATATCACAAACTTCATTTCATCATAATATTAATTTAATCTGTAATTACCTTGAAAAGCTGTTTTTTTTTTTTTTTTTGGCTAACATACCACCACCACCAAGAACAAAAATTGCACCCGAAAGCAAAAGCTGGGGAAATTCATGCTGTATCAGTAATCTAGTAGTATACAGTAGAATTTGTAACTTTTTTATAGTGCAAGCTGACTGAAACGGCTTGAAGATGCTACTTCAAATGATCATTCAAGAATGCTGTAGCAGATACCCAGCTCAAATTACATAATTCATATACACGCTGAATTTTAAGTGCTGGTTTTCTGAGACACATCATAAATTAAGTTTAGATATCTGCAGGCTATGCCATTGGGTGTCTGTGGGTCATTCAAATCCCAATTTGTCTGAAATGACATTATACAAATTAAATGCCTTAATAGTTCGTAAATTGTCTTTTTTTTTCTTTAAAAAAAAAAAAATATATATATATATATATATTTGAATATAGATATCCTCAAATGTTATCTTGCATATAAATCTAATCTCTGTCTCATACATCTGCAGTGTATGTTCAACTACCATGGACCACAATTTCACCATGTTTCCCCTGTATTTATACCATAATTTTACTGTGTAATCACGCTTTACGAGGACCAGAGTGGTGCTGCTTCTAATACCCTCCTGTGTTACTGAAGCACAGGAGTCACACTCTGTAGCCCGTTTCACTTTACCCTCCAATGAATTTTAACCATCTAGCTGGATGTTAACGAAGTTCATGATATCAGCCATAACTAGAGCTATGGTATCATGTGACCTTGTATTGCTTAGCTAATAGTAGTCCACTTAGCACTTCATATTCAGTGGCACAAAAATTATCTTCACTTAATTATCTTAACTTCCAGCCCATGGGAGAAACCTATTTTCATATATGCTATAATACTTATAGTAATGAATATTTAATACATACAAATCATATACCAAATGCTTTTGATATTAAGTGTCCAGTATTACAGCTTCTTAACTTAAACAATTAAAGAGCTATTTAAATTATTTTACTATGAAACTTACATGCTCGTTCTACACTATCTATCTATCTATATAAATATAATATATATATAAAAATAAGAGGCATACTAAATGGATTCTATCATTCTTATTATTCCTGCACAGCTTTTGTTTATGGGAGTGCGTCTAACATTTAGAAGGAAAGTTAATAAAACTCTCCGAGTTAAAGAAACTCGGGTTCCTTTCTTCACCTGATGGTGCAGTGATGGACAGCATCTGACGAGGCATTTCTTATTGGGTAATTTTGATCGAATAGTTTGATCATTTTTAATCTACAGCTAGGTTTAATCTGTCTGGGAAACCGCCAACTTAAGGTTTTCTGTTTCTTTTAATACTGAGCCCTAAATAATTCTGTATATTAGGGTTGCTTTAACTATCATTACTTAGGAAACCATTTATCAAAAGTAGAGCACAAGCTTCAGCATTTATTGCGAAGTTAAATTAACCACTAAATCAATTAACATTGACTAAACTGTATTAACTAGTGTCCATAACTAATAAGTCCATACTGACCAATATGGGCTCATGTATTATTGAACGTTACCACAGCAATGTTCTCGAATCAGATTGGTCGGAAGGTGTTGGTTAATTTTAAAAGCAGCTCTGACGGTAGTGCAATTTAAAGCACAGGTTTTATGGCAGATGATGCACGTAAACAGTTTTTTAAAAAACGTGTTTTTTTGGATGTGGTCATTTCTGTTTGGAGACATTTATTTAACACTTTTGGAAGGAGTCTCCAGTGTCAGAGGTTCAGTTGTAATTTTTTCCAACATAGCAGAGACTTGAGGACAGAAAGCTTTGCTGTTTCTCTACCTGCATTTTTCCTCTAGGGAATTCTAGTGAAAACAGGAAATTATTTGTTTTATAAAGATTCCACAATGTGTATTGTGTATCCACAATAAACGCATCAAATGTATGACGTTAACATGAAAATTGCTGCGGTATAGGAGGAAGAAAATACTTCATGGTGTGCTGTTACAGGAGAATAATCAGCTTCAGGTTGGTAACAGTTATTCTGTTTTGATTTGAGCCACATCTCACCATGCCATCATTGAGTACTTTCCTATTACAGCTTGCACTGTTGTACTGGGTGATACAATGGGTTATCGGTGATGGTTGACCCGTTACCCGATGCCAGTGTTTAACAGGCATTGATCACCCATGCTGCATGGGGGAAAAGATGATAAAGATAGCAGTATTTTTTGCATTGAAACAGCTCTGCCTAGAGCACATTCTGTGGTCATATTATTGATTATCATGATATTTTAATAAGAAAATCTATCGTGATCATTATTTTAGATACCACCCAGCCCCTGTCATGTTTTATCACTTACTTTTTGGTGGATAACTGGTAGCATTGATGCGCTATATGCCTAATCGTTTTTGGACACCTGATCATCACACCCATATGTACTTGTTGAGCATCCCATTCCAGATTGAGTCCATCTTTGCTGTTATAATAATCTCCACTATTCTTGGAAGGCTTTCCTCTAGATTTTGGAGTGTGGCTGTTTGGATTTGTGTTCATTCAGCCATAAGAACATTAGTTGATGTTGCGTGAGGAGGCCTGTGGTGCAGTCGGTGGTCCAGTTCATCCTGTTCAGTGGGGTTGAGGTTAGGGCTCTGTGCAGCCCTCCACTCCAGCCTTGGCAGACCATGTCTTCATGGAGCTCACTTTGTGCACACGGGCATTGTCATGCTGGAACAGGTTTGGGCCTCTTAGTTCCAGTAAACCGAAATCATAATGCTACAGCACACAAAGACATTCTATACAATTGTGTGTGCTTCCAACTTCGTGGCAAATGTTTGGAGAAGAACCACATATGGGTGTGATGGTCAGGTGTCCACAAACATTTGGCCATATAGTGTGTATGAAGATGAGTGATGGGTTATGAAACAACATTTGAATGAATATTTGAACAAACATCAATGAATACAAGCGTTACTTGATGTTGATGGTTTCTTAATGTTAACTAATGCAGTAAAATGTAACACTAACGTAAAGCGTTACTGTTTTCCATTACACTAATAAAGCCCAGTGGAAGGCTAAGACATTTCCACCTTCTTTCATAAAAACATGATCGATGGGACGTTTTCAGCTCATGAATATGTTGATATTTGTAATGTTGTCAGGATGAAGGTGTCATTATCGATATCGCCTTGTAATTAATCAGAGCTACGCTAACGTCCTGTGGGATTATTGCAGTTTCCACAGTAACCTGGCACTGCCACTGTTACTCCATTCATTATAATGGTAAACTATTCTCAACTCACTGCCTGGTTGTGATTGTGTGGTCTGTTATTGTTTGCTGTGGGTGTACCGGTAAGGTAAATTCAGACATTTATGTTCGTGTTTATCAGAGTGTTTTTTGTTGTTGTTGTTGTAGCTGTGTGTGCACATGTGTAAAATTTCCCTATATAAAAGCATACAGTGGTTTCAGATAGACTTAAGCTATGAGGATGTGTATATTGTGTGTGTGTGTTTGGTGTCTTATGTGTTTTCCTGTAGATTTATGTGTGTGCATTCAGGAACATGTTTAGCATAGAGACGTGTGTGTGTGTGTGTGTGTGTGTGTGTGTGTGTGTGTGTGTGTGTGTGTGTGTGTGTGTGTGTTGTGCAGATCCAGAGCTTAGGCTGTGACTCAGACTGATGAGCTGAAGCTGCTGCAGTGAGGGAGAGAGAAAGTGTGTGTGCGTGTGAGAGGGAGGGAGAACAAGAGAGAGAGAGAGAGAGAGAGAGAGAGAGTTACTGCACTAGAACCTCATCACTGAGACCCTCTCCTCCCTCCCTCTCTCTTTCTTTCTCCCCCTCTGTTTTCATCTCTTGCTCACTGCCTGTCTCTCTCTCTCACACACACACTCACTCTTTCTCTAGTTCCCTCTCTCTCTCCTCATCGTCCTCTTCTATACTCCTTCCCTCTTCTAGCTGTCCCTCCCTTCGTTCCCTCGCTCCGTGCCGAAGATGACACGTCCAATTTCGAGGAGCCGGAGAGGGCCCCTCGGCGTGCGCACGCTGCCCAGCGAGAGCCCCCGTGCCCGGGCTTTCAGGGACAAGACCTACCCTTTCTAGGCTGGTTCTTCAGCCGGGCCCTAACTGCACTGGCTAAATCCGAGTGAGTACCCTCACACATGCACACACGCACACACGCGCACACACACGCACGCACACACACACAGTGTCGTTTTATAGAGAATGATTTGATTACTACAGTCACAGGTGGTAGACAAGATGGCACGATTGCCACAGTTACAGTCACCAGGCAACATTGGTGGTGAATGGCACTTATGCTGTAACCATGCAGATGTGGTAGCGGTGGTCTTTCTGTCTCTTTCTCTCTGTCTCCCTGTGTGAGTGAATGGGAATCAAGAATGAGAAGTGTGTGTGTGTGTGTGTGAGAGAGAGAGAGAGATGGAGAATACTGATTCTTTTTTCTAGTGCTTGTGGCTCGTTGTTATTTCTGTGAAAGCAATACGCTGGGAATCCCCATCTCCCTCTGCGTGTGTGTGTGTGTGTGTGTAAACTCCTCTTTGCAGATCGCTCCTTCTCACCGTGATACTGTCTGACTCCAATCCCCTTGTTTTTAATGCCATGTGTGCTGCATTGGTGCTCGGTCTGCATGCGGATCTGCATATGCACACGCGTCTGCATGCACACGTATGATCTGGATGCGCTCGTGGCTCTGCTTGTGTTTGTGTGCGATCTGATTCGTGGTTCTCTAAATAATCCGAGCTGTACAACTACTTTGCCGTCTGTGTTTGTTTAGACGGTGGGAGCAGATCTCAGCTCAGCAGCCTTCCTAGCATTTGACTGACAGCATGCCCCCTCCCTTTACTGCACTATATGGCTTTAAAGCAAGGACATGAGGGGTGGGGGGAGAGAGAGGGAGAGAGAGGGAGAGAGAGGGAGAGAGAGAGAGAGAGAGAGAGAGAGAGAGAGAGAGAGAGAGAGAGAGAGAGAGAGAGAGAGAGAGAGAGAGAGAGAGAGAGAGAGAGAGAGAGAGAGAGAGAGAGAGAGAGAGAGAGAGAGAGAGAGAGAGAGAGAGAGAGAGAGAGAGAGAGAGAAACAGAAAGGAGATGGAGATATGATACGGCGGGGAAAAGATTTCAGATTTGGACACAGATCGGGGGAAGAAATGCATCCCTATGGTAACCAGAGGGAGATTCATGTTCAGTAGCTACATTTACATGCAAGCTAATAATCCTTAAATAGATCATAAATAGTCTCATAGTGTTAACTTAATTTAGGATAATTCCTTTAATAATAAGTTTAATAGAGGAATAATTCCTATGTAAACTATTTGTTTGCTTCACATTTAATAAATAAATAAATGTGTTATATATATATATATATATATATATATATATATATATATATATATATATATATATATATATATATATATATAAAATATAATTTTTTTACACACATTTAAATGTTTAATTTAATTTTTAAATGTTCATTTTTTTTAAACAAGTGTGTGATTAGAATGGAGTGAAGGAGATATTTGTAATATGAATCGAAACATTACATTTTGTTTGTTTGTTTTTCTTTTGTTGAAACTGACGTCATTCAAGACTTGTTTAAATCATAAACAAGGCTTGGCAAACATGCAGAACCAATGTTGTCTACTTTTTGCGATGTGAAACGACTCGTACGATCCTGGTTGTTATGGTAACACTGGCAGGAAATGCTACTCTTTACATGCGCATACATTTTGCTCTTTCTTTTACTGCGTTCCTCTCTCTCTCTCTCTCTCTCTCTCTCTCTCTCTTTCTCTTTCTCTCTCTCTTTCACATCGCACACTAGACTTTGTGCTCTGTCCATACTGTGACGAGACAACTGCGTCTTCCTGTTTTCAGGTGGAGGGAAAAACCCTTAAACAAACCCACAATTCCAATTCTTTTCTCTCTCGTCTTTCCCCAACCCCCCCCTTTTCAAAGCTTCTATCTCTGTCGCCTTGCATAAGTAAATAAGCGCATATTCGCACAGTGAGCGTGCTATGCCTTAAAAGACCATCTCGTATTCATCCACACACCCCTCACATTGGTTTCCCTGAATAACGCAGCCACATGTTTTTCATTCATCTCTCATCCTTTCCTGTGCTACCGTCTTTTCCTGGTATATTGGTACATCACACTGAGCTAACAGGTCTCTGTACTTCCAGTCCGATCTGTAGGCAGCAGCACGACCGAAGACTAGGCACGCTGCTCAATTTGCCGTCAGCTCTGAGCATATCTGCGCATCAGATCTAAGCATATCTGCTCTCAGCGTCATAACTACCAACAGACGTGTATACAGTACAGCCAGAACCACCTCATGCTTTCTGTCCTGTGCCAGAATATGCGTTAGTTCCTCTCTGTTCATCCACTGGGTGTTTTATTATGTGCTGCATTGACTAATGCATCTAGTTATGGAAGGGTTTTATTTCCCCAATTTCCTCCTAATTTAGTCAGAGCCTGTCCCCTCGAGCTAGCGGGTAGCGCTTTTCCAGCTGACAGTGCGGTATGCCGTGGTGCAGTTACTAATATTTTTATCCACGTAACTGTACAGATAAACTAAGGAGGAGTTCTCTGGAGGTAGGTCATTGGGAAAACGTTTTGATCTTATTTACTTACTTTAAAGTCAATGTGAATGTTATCAGACTCTTCTTAGGGAAAAGGCTAGCTCTAGCTCCTTTAAGGGCTCTTCAACTTGTCATCCTTGTAGAAAAGAACTATTCTACCATTCTATTTAGGGAAATCCTCTGAAGGTTCCATCGAAGATGATATCACGTAGAACCTCTTTAGGATGCAAAGTACCATATCCAAAGAACCTTTAGTGTTTTTTTTCTTACAATGTACTGCTGAAAATTGCTCTGGTGCTCCATCTGATAGAATAGCCATTCTAGCTAGTTTTTTTTTTTTGTCCTTATATTGCTTTGACCAGGCACTGATTTGTAGCGTTTTTTTTTTGTTTTTTTTACCTCCATCCATACGTCCTCATTATGAGGAAAATAAACCAATTCCACATAAGTACATTAGTTACAGTACAAGGGTGGTCAAAGGTTAAATTCTTTAGCTAGCCCACTGAGCAGGTAAAAGCTCCATCGTGCTGCGATCCTCCCTCTAATTTTTTTTTCCCTGAGCAAAGGCTATTTCTATTGGCCAAACCCTTCTGCTGTTTGAGCAGAAATAAGCCACGAGTCGTACAGATTGCAGCTGCTTTGCCCCTGCCTGGTTAGAGTTAGCTAGCTAGCCTGGGAGGACAGCTATGCTTACAAGATTTGATAGGTGATTGTCCGACGAGTTGAACAGTTAACATGGCTTGATGAGCTTACAAGTAATGTAGCTAGCTAGCGATGTTTGTCATTGGGACTGATCTGGCGAGGAAGTGTTTTGATGGGCATTCTTGTTTGGGCTCCATAATAAATAAACAAAACACAGTGATGTTATGAGAGTTTAGTGTACCTGTGTCTGGCCTGAACTGCACTGCAATCATTAGTCAGTTACTACAATTGAGTAACTTTATTTATGCACATTTTTGTGTCCGTGTTGTGCACTGATCTTGTTTTTTCCTGCATGGGAGCATCATCAGTCATGTGCGACCATGCATGCAAGCAGCTTAGAGGGAACAGAGGTGTGCTGCCCAGTGACTAGGTTATAAAAAGTGTTAGCTAGTATAATATATTAACATATAGCAAGCTAGTAGGTTTGGGAAAATTGACAATAGTTTTGGAAATCGCCTATAGATTCCAACTCTTGCAACGGCTGTCAAGTTGGAGGAACGATTTAAATGTCTGTCGGAAAACATGGGCCCTGCAGGGAATGATTCCCAATCATATCGTGTTTATGCACTCAAGAAAAAGTAATTTTTGTCTTTTATTTATTTAGTTATCTATTTATTTTTATAGGCGTTTTGACCGAGATGTGGTATTACGTCCTCAAGCGATGATATTCCACTCTGGTTAGCATCTGCATTTTCAGTCTTCATGTTTAACAGTGAGGTAAGCAGGACAGTTATATGACCGTTGTGTACCAAGCCTTATTTTGATCTTGGTTTTGTTTTTGTCAAGCCTTCCACATTCCTCCACGTTCATGATTCTGAAAAGTGTTTACAGATAAATATGCCTGGTAAAAAAATAATTCGACCAGGTGGTCAGAAGAATTTGCACAGTATTATTGAGGTGCATTACACCACCATGAAGCTCATTAAGTCTAAATATAGCTACATGCCATGGGAAAATGTTTCTTGTTCCGAAAGTAAATGAGAATCGCACTCTCTAGTTAAAAAGCACAAATAAGTATTTTGTACTGCATGACCGCTACCAATCATGTGCTTCCTCTCAGACCAGAACATTTGAACATCCTTGATGGAGTGTGCTAACTGGCAGAAGCAATTATAACCGTGATGTTGTTGGGAAATCCTGACAGTAGGAGACGATGCTTGGACAGTTCAGGCACCGCTCAGGAACTTGTGGCAGAAGTGTCGCGGTGTTTGCACGAGTCTCCTCACGTATCAGGCGGAATCAATATGACCGAAAGCTTTTGATTTATCCGGCAGCCCATTTTTTTCCACGGTGATTAGAAGCCGAACGTGAAGCGCGGACGTGATTAGTTTGTGTCTGTGGACCCTGAAGCTAAATAAAGTGCTGCAGCTGCATATTGAAGCTTCAACATAAGAAGCTGTGGCACATTCAGTTTTATCTTCACCTTCAAATCTTTCAAAGTGATGGTGGGATGAATTTTACATGCGTTCTCTCTCTATTTCTGTATCTTTTACTCTCCACCTTTTACCTTTCTTTCCCTCCTCTCCAGAGTCAGAGTAAAAATAGACTTCCAGCTAGAACGAAGTGAATTTTAATACTCTGATTTTTGCGCTCATATCATCCTGCATAAATAATGCGACAAGAGAACGCAAACGGCCTCAGGAAGCGTGAGCTCGGTTGGTGTTAATTGCTAATCATAAAATCCCAAAACAGGATGTTTAATTAATGCAAGACTGCAGCATTGTTTGTGAAAGAAGCGTCTTTAAGTTGCTTTGGATAAAGGGTAGTCTGCCAAATGCTGTTGATGTAAATGAAATCATTCATAATCGCAATGTTGCTCTATTCCTTTCTGCAGAAGGCTCTTTACTCCTTGGTAACGGTTGATTTCCTATGTGCTTGCTGCGGTCTCTAATTGGCATACGAGCAAAGTTGGTCCCTGCTGTAGGGTTCACAGTATAACAGCCATTTTAGTGACACTTTTTAATGACCAACTAGTGTGTTATTTTGTGCTATTTTGGCATAACTGCCATCGATGCAGACTAGGCTGAGTTCGAAAACAGTGTCTAAGTTTGCAGTTTGAGCTCTAATCTTTGTTAAAATCCACACAATGGTAGGGTAAACAAATTGAACACTGGTGTGTTCTCTGAGCCAAGCTTAAAATAGAAGAGACTGTGACTCATTCACTTGTATCTTGCCGAGGAATGTTTGGCTCTTGTTAACAGCCAATCTTATAACAAGTGTGAGCCGTGTTAAACCACTGAGACCAAGGCTGCCCAGTATTTGTCTAGCAAGTTTTTCCTTTGGGGGCGGGAAGTGACCTGAATGCAGTACCATAAAATGTTACTGTGTTTCGAGCTGTTGTATAATCTATACACGGTTTTCTACGTACATATTGGTGCTTGACAGTTCTTTTGTTTTGAACCAGAGCTACAACCCTAATGTAGCTAACAGCTAATGGACGTCTGTCTCACCTGAAATCTTGTCTGTAAATATGTGCCTCAAACAACCTCTGCTTTTTCAGTAATGTCACACTGACATCCTGGTGTGGTTTAGGACAAAGTGTGATTTACTTGTAATGTTACAATCAGTCATTATGAGAGTGTCATTTTGGAAAATCTTTGGACTGTGATTCATTCTGAATTAATCAAGCCTAAGGCCCACTCCCTTACAGTACTGCATCTTGACAACACAGGAGTAGTGGGGAGCTTGTGTTTGAACCCTCGAAATATATTCCAAAACAGTACACATATGGCACAATTGATTTTGTACACCGACATTAACTGACAGGTGAACTGAATAATATTTGATTATTTCGATACAATGACACCTGTCAAGGGGTGGGATATATTAGGCAGCAAGTTAACAGTCGGGTCTCGAAGTTGATGTGATGGAAGCACGGCAAATGGGCAAGAGTAAAGATCTGAATCATGTGGACGGCCGTGTATATGTGCATCACTTACCTGAGGAAGAGATGGCACCAGGATGCACTTGGGGAAGAAGGAAAGCGGGCCGAGGCAGTGTGATGCTCTGGGCAATGTTCTGCAGGGAAACCTTGGATCCTGACATTCTCGTGGATGTTACTTCAACACGTAACACCTACCTAACTATCATTGCAGACCAAGTACACCCCTATATGGCAACGGTATTCCATAATGGCAGGATAATGTGCTCTGCCACACTACAAAAATAGTTCAGGAATGGTTTGAGGAACATGACAAAGAGTTCAAGGTGTTGTCTTGACCTCCAAATTCCCCAGATCTCAATCAGATCGAGCATCTGTGGGAAGTACTAGACAAACAAGTCTGATCCATGGAGGCCCAACCTCACAACTTACAGGACTTAAAGGATCTGCTGCTAACGTCTTGGTGCCAGATACCACAGCACACCTTCAGATCTTGTCAGATCGAGTCCATGACTCGACGGGTCAGGGCTGTTTCGGTGGCACAAGGGGGACATGCACCATATTAGGCAGGTGGTTTTAATGTTATGGCTGATACATGTTAAATAAAATTTTTTTGCACATTAATTGCGCTATAATGGTGTTCAAAAAAGATCATCAGTGTCATCATTATGATTTTGTATTTAACCTCCCCAAATGTTAAATGCATCCCCCCGTTTCTAGCAGTCAACCTTTGTAGTGTCCAGCGTAGGTTGCTCTGCCACTTAGACACCGCCTTCTGAAGTTTGAATGCAGAAGCTTACTGGAAAGCCAAAGGATAGTATGGTCTATGATGTATGTAGTTTCAAATTGAACTTAGATTTATATAAAAGGGTTTTACAAAATTGTTTATTTAAAAACGTGTGGAGCTTTTTTGTTATGTACATTAGTGTCATACATCCAGTGCAGAACTAAAGGTGCAAATGTAAGACCAAGCATTTAATTTTTTTTTTTTTTAAAGCCATGGGATTCCATTAATCTTATCAGATATTACCTCCATAAACTTTGAGATGTAATTTTTATGAAGACCCATGATTACAGCTGAGATGTATAAGGGCTAGGAAAGTGAGGATATCAGGCTTGGGACTGAGAAATTAATTAAAAATGGTAGCTGTGAGTTCTCTTTGGGGTCGGTTGGAATCTGCCGCTTAAACAAAATAAGACATTTTATTGAACCTGCTTTACTTGTTATTGCAGACTTCAGAGCGCTGAAGTGCTTGTGTGATTTTGTGCATTAGATTATTCTAATGGTGTACTTATTTAGTAATAGGTATGATAATCTCAAGTAAATGGATAGATTAAAAAAAGTCTTATGGTGTGGGGGTGTGTCTGCAGCGTGCATCATGTTTAGAGAGGAGGATGTCCGCTGGAGTGTGTGTGTGGGAGGCCCTTTTGCCTGATACAGAGCCAAGGAATGATAATGCGTGGAGTCAGCAGGAAGTATTTCTGAAACTGTGATTCATAGCTGGAGAATGTTAAAGATGCAGGCTTTGCCTCCTGTATAGCCATTCATTCAGCAGATTCTCATTCATTCATCTATTCACTGGGTAGTCATGCTAAACCAGAAATTTTTGTTCTCATTGCTACCCTCAGCCAGCTCTCCCCTATCATATGAAAGCCACCAACCAGGGAGGGTAAGGGCTATCACTTCTTTCCTCCAAGACCCATTAAGGCAACCAGCCAACTGACAGTGCAGCGTAACACACTGGTGAAATGCTTCAGTCTGGGAAGGGTTATAAAGCTTGTTCAAAGGTTTTCAGACTCCAAAGAACCACAGTGAGAGCCATTGTCTGCAAATGGAAATAAAAAAAAAAACTCTGCACAGTAGTGAACCTTCTCAGAAGTGGCAGACCTTCCAAAATTCCTCAAAGAGCACAGTGACGACTCATCCAGGAAGTCACAAAAGAGCCAAGGACAACATCAAAGGACCTACAGGCCTCTCTTGCATCAATAAAGGTCAGTGTTCATGACTCCACTATCAGAAAGACACTGCGCTAAAATGGCATCCATGGAAGAGTGGCGAGGTGAAAACTGCTGCTAACCCAGAACACTAAGGCTTGTCTGAATTTTACCAAAGCACACCTTGATGATCCTCAAACCTTTTGAGAGAATGTTCTGTAGATTGATGAGTCAGTAGTGGAACTGGTGGAAGACGGGTCCCGTTACATCTGGTGTAAACCAAACACCAAATTCCACAAAAAGAACATCATAACTACAGTCAAGCATGGTGGTGGAAGTGTGATGGTGTGGGGATGCCTTGCGGCTTCAGGGCCTGGGCAACTTGCAATAATTGAGGGAAACATGAATTCTGCTCTCTACCAGAAAATCCTAAAGGAGAATGTTCTTTAGTCCGTAAGTTGAAACTCAAGCACAACTGAGATAATGATCCAAAGCATAGGAGTAAGTCCACCTCTGAATGATTAAAAAAAAAAAAAAGCAAAATGAAAGTTTTGGAGTGGCCTAGACAAAGTCCTGTGTTGAACCAATTGAGATGCTGTGGCAGGACCTAAAACAGGCAGTTCATGCTCGAAAACCCTCCAACCCTGTTGTTGAACTAAAGCAGTTCTGCAAAGAAGAGTGGGACAAAATTCCACTACAGTGCTGTGAAAGACTGATCTCCAGTTATTGGAAGCATTTGGTTGCCATTATTGCTGCTAAAGATGGCACAACCAGATTTTAATTTTAAGGGGGCAATTGTAAATGCATGCCTTTGGATTGGGGGAGGAAACCGGAGTATACCCCAAACCACGGGGAGAACATGCAAACTCCACACACATAGGGCGGAGGCGGGAGTCATATCACCAACCCTGGAGGTGTGAGGTAGACGTGTTAAACACTAAGCCACCGTGCCCCCTATAGTGTACAATAATCAAGTGTTCTTTTAATTAGTTGAGTAATTTAAGTGAATCGTATTCAAGCATCTTTTGTTTGAATGAATTGTGACTAGTAGTGATGCACTGATCCCATTTATAACTGTTAGTTTTTTATATGTTGCTGACGTCAGGGCTCTCAGAGCTGAGTATTGGTCAATACTGATCTGATACTGACTTTTTCCCACTTTAACCATGGCAAGGTACCCTATTACAGTGTACTGTAACTTTTAACCATTAAAAAGACATTCTTTAAAATTGTATATCAAAGATTGGTCTTGGTACCAGTGGCTGTGATGGGAAAAGTGCTTATGTCCAGGTTGAAAGTAGGTCAAAGAAATTAATGCGTGACAGTTAATATCTGAGAGGCATTTGTATGCTGGGGCTCAAAATGGGATTTTAAATTGATGAATAGGTCAGTCAGTTCAGAATTTTGCGATCGCAGAAATGAACGCAAAATCAAGGAAACTCTGCAATATTTTTTGCTTGCAACTTTTCAAAATTACTGCATATTTTCCGTAGATCTGGACCAAGGCGTGTTATGTGGCATCATCATAACACACCATGTGACCTCATCACAACGTGCATTCAGCCAAAGCCCCCTTCGATTCATGTGCACCGAACATGAGTACAGCTAAAAGGTCTCATTTCCCAACAAACATCACTGTGAAAGACCGTGCAAAACAATTTATTTCAATTGCAATTTCCCCAAATCAAAACAGGCCACAAAAAACGCCGCAAATTTTGAAAAAGCCACTGCAAAATCGAGCATTTTTGGACACAACAATCACAAATAAACTCCTGTATGGACTGAGTCTGTCCATGTCAATCAAACAAGGAAGTGGCTGGGACAAACATTACATTCTTCTAATAAGAAAACGTTCCTGAAAATGTAGTCCGACAATAGTTCAGGAGAAAAACATCTGAGAAGTCTGGGTAGAATATGTGAATGTAAATATCTGTAGCTGCTTATGAGCTCTGTGGTAGGGATGGGTGATATCTTATCTTATTTGTGATAAACCGGTAGAAATTCTCCTCACAATAAGAATTACTCTTCCCTCGATAATAACGATAAAGCCTAGTTGATGATGTATTTGTCTGCGACCCATTCGCGGCTCACGTGCAGATCGAAAACAAGTACGGTGGAAGGTGGATGTGAAGCGAAGGAGGAGTTTATCGCTAAATGAGGAGCTACCTCTACAATCTGGAACTGGTTTGGTTACAGAAAATCAGTTTTATTTTTAGATCAATGTTTGTGTTTCTGAGGCTCTCAAGATCACAGCTATCACTTGTAGCCAAAAACAGTGGTGCATGGTACTATATTTATTTCATCACTGATATAGTTATCGCAATAAATACCAGAAAATATCGTGATATAGTTGTAAGTCCATATCACCCATTCCTACTCTGTATGATATAATTGTTGCAATAATACATTGTCGAAATGATACTATTGGTGATGTCGACCGTAGACAGATAGATATTTAGTGCCGATATAAATAGGCAATAGTTTAGATTAGTAGACATGTAATTGTGGCTCTGCACAATTTCTGATCGTTAAGTTAAATGTGAAGCGATTATCAGAGACACGTTTATTATAGTGTAGCAGATTTGCTGACTGCCATCCAGTCTTATCTCATTTATTGTTAATGTAGGGAAGTATTCTACATACATCAATATAAACAGATATAGATTGCATTGATTTCTGTACTCGGCTTGCAAGGTCTACACAGCTGAACCCTGACATGCCACTGTGTGTGGCGTTTCTTGTGTCAGGCTATATTTATAGGAAACCTGAGATCAGAAATAGCCACATTCATTTCATCTCACCCCAGACTCCTTTACTTCTCAGCGTTTTCTCATTTGCAATCCCCCCCCCACCCCCCAACATACACACACTCTAATGGAACGTCTCACTTACTCTGAACCCTGTTTCATAATTATATTAGTTTTAATACTATTATTGTTGTTACTATTAGATGCTATATATTTGCTGTGATATATTTGTACAGTGTCCTTGAGAACCATGAAAGGCACTTATACATAATATGTTGTTGTTGTTGTTGTTGTTGTTGTTAATATTATTATTTCCTGCTTCCAGTTGAAATGTGTAGCCTGTAATTATGCTCTGAGACCGAACACAGAGGGTTGATAATCAAATTAATTATGGGCTATTTTGCCCACTCTCTGTAGGTGAGATAGGAAGGGAGTTGTTTATGAAAGGCAGAACTGCAAAAAACGTCAGAAATGACTTCTGTAATTGTAACGGAGCCAATGATGCAGCGCCACAAAAAAAAATCTGATACACCCTGAGACCGTGTGCTTATTTTCAGCCACCCACACTGAAACAGGCTTTCACACGTCTTTAAGCGCTGCCAGTGCCAATAACACAAAGACTGACTTGATAGATTGTGCCGCCATGTCCCCAAAGGGCAGCACCAGTTGGCATCACTGTTGAAATGGGGACATTGGCGGTCATGTAGCCCCTGCTGTGCAATAGCAGCCTGGCAGGGACATGACTATGACAATTACACCATTGAAATGTTTCAGCTGAAACTGAACATCTTCCATATCCTTCCTCTATTTAGATGGCCTTCTGTTCTGGACGTGCCTAGGTGGGTAGTCACATTAGATAAATATTGCTTAAGATGACATTACACCCACCGTCCACTTAAATAAGAATGTTTATGCAGTTATCCAATCAGCCAATCATATGCCAGCAGCACAAAGCAAAAAATCATACAGATGCAAGTCAAGAGCTGAGTTTATGTTCACATGAAACATCTGAATGGGGGAACAAGTGTGAGCTATGGGATTTTAACCGTGGCATGACAGTTGGTACCAGATGAGCTGGTTTGAGTATTTCAGAAACTGCTGATCTCCTGGGATTTTCACACGCAGTATAGAGTTTACACAGAATGTTGCGAGAAACAAAAAACATTGAGCGAGCGACAGTTCTGTTGGTGGATACGCCTTGTTGATAAGAAAGGTCAGAAGAAAACGGCCAGATTGGTTCAGGCTGCCAGGAAGGACCTAGCAAATCATATAAGCACTCTTTGCAGCTGTGATGAGCAGAAAAGCATCTCATCATGCACAAAATATTGACATTGAGATGGATGGGCTACAACAGCAGAAGACCACATTGGGATCCACTCCTGTCATTCAAGAACTGGAATCTGAGGCTATCATAGGCACAGGCTCACCCAAACTGGACAGATCAAATCCAGCTCAAACTGAAAAAAAAAAACCCCACCTGGTCCAGTTTGGTTGAGTCTGTGCCTTTGATGGCCTCAGATTCTTTTTCTTGGCTGACGGGAGTAGAACCTTGTCTTCTGCTGTTGTAGCCCATCCAGCTCAAGGTTTGATGTGTTGTGCATTCGGAGATGCTTTTCTGTTCACCACGGTTGTAAAGGGTGATATATTTATATATATATATATATATATATATATATATATATATATATATATATATATATATATATATATATTCTTTTGAGTTACTATAAGCTTCTTGTCAGCTCAAACCAGTCTAGTCATTCTACTGTGATCTCTCTCATCAACAAGGTGTTTCAGCCTGCAGACCCTCTGCACATAAGATGTTTTTTTTTTTTCTTCTTCCATTCTGTGTAAAAGGAATTTGCATGATTAACCGACAGCACAATACAAGCAGAATATTTATCCAACAAACAAATATTATTGTATACACAGGATGTTATATAATTTAATAGTACGTTTGTTTGATCTTTCCATTTTTTTGTTTCAACTATGGCTTGGATTATATTTTATTTAATTGTGCATTTGCAAGATGGCTGCCCTGCGTACCCTGTGCTTTTGCATGTCAAAAAATGACTCTGTGAGGGGGGGGGATAGGTTATTGTGAGAGATTTGTGGTCGAATGGTGTGATATAATGTTTACATTGGTGTCGCTGTATCATAGCCTCAACTCCTACTATCTTTATGAGAGGAAACGGTCAAAGAAGGTATTCCATTTCAGGCAGTGGGAGGCGTTTGAGCTCCTGCACTTTAATGGACAGATCCTTTTTAATCTTCTTACAAAAGTTACACAGGAGAGTATGTGAACATCAGGTATAACCCCAGTCCAGGATGCTGTATCATGGCCAAATTGTTAACAGCACCAAGGTTGTCACCAAGAATCTTACAGTCCTGCTCTGACCACAACTATTTTATAAGGAGATGCAAACTGAAACATTTCTCCAACGACTCCAACTTTACTCAAGTAAGCCGTCGATTGCACCATATATAGGCAACATCAGACTGAACAGAGCTTTACCATGTCTATTCCCATTTTCTTTGATTCACAGATAGCACCGGATGAAAGACACTAGCAGCTGTTCTCACTAACTGGAGTGTTTTTAAAGTGTGTTTAACTGCTGCTATCTGACAAAAGTACGCAGTCCAGATTGGAACTTTCTCTCCCTCTGTCAGTCTATCTCTCACAGCATTAGGCACTAATTGCCAATGTGAATGATTTTAAGCTACTCTAAGAGTCTTACAGTGCCAGTCTTCCCAGAGACATGATCTTACACAGGTATAGAGCAAAACATAATGGATCTCTTTTACTGGCCTCAAAAATATCTCTGCCTTTGTGTATTCGTGTTCGGCGAGCCTTGCTGCTGCCGTCTGTTGCACTGAAACTCTACCTAACTCCATTTCTGACACATTTTGAAAACCCTCGAGATAATGGCTGTAATGACAAAGCCAGCAAAACTTGCTGCTACTGTCTGGGGTTTTTTTTTATGCCTCCTTTTATCTCTGTTTCTCTAAGCACATGTGTGTTGAGTGTTCTATGTTTTTTTTTTTGTTTTTGTTTTTTTGAAAATGATGCCTCTGCAGTTGGGCGATGTATCTGCTACAGTCACTTTTATCATAAAAAAAAATTAGTTTCCTTTATTTACCTACAATAATGTATTCCTGTTGCTGATATTTTGTTAGATTTTAGATTAAACCATGAACCATTCTCCATCTTTAACTGTTCTTGGCCCAGTAGTAATTCACAGTTAGGCTGAATCCCAAACTTTCTATTAACCGTAATATTAAATACACACTACATAGGGTATAACATAATGGCATTGTAGAACTATTTGAAATTCATTGATAGAAAAGTGTGACTTGGATCATTCCGGTTGGAAAGGAACGAATTAAATGTAGCCTGAAACCACGTTTAGAGCACATACTTTATATATTTTTTCATGTTTAATAATAATAATAAAAAAAAGCTGATACCTGAATACACAAAATTATTGCATAAATAAAACATTTAATTAGAGAGAGAGAGATAGCGAGATATATACACACACACACACACACACACACACACACACATACACACACACACATGGAGAGATCATTTAGTCAAAAATGAGTTTAGGGAGTTTAATACGCTCACTTTAGACTTTCATAGGTTTAGATTTGGCCTTCGTATGCATAATATTATGAACATTTTACATGCAGCATTCATTCTGACAGTCTAATATGTTGTGACATGATGGATGCAAAATATATATCAATTTTAATTTGCAGCAACTGGTTATATTCGAAAAATAGTAATAAATAGACTAAGGAAATCGAAAATCAAGATGCAATAAGAGGCTCAAAACTGTAACCTGATATGAATAAGGTCTCTCTCTCTCTCTCTCTCTCTCTCTCTCTCTCTCTCTCTCTCTCTCTTTCTCTCTCTCTTTCTCTCTCTGTGCTTATATCTCTGACTCGGCACAGTGATTGCTATATTATGTCCTTTGCCCGAGGGTGGTGCTCTCTGCTGGGTAGCTGTCAGTCATGTGGTCAAACCATGAATACTTATGAGCCGCTGTGCTTGGTTTGTTTGCTTAGATATTTCACTGCAAAATGTTCATCTCTATGACACTTTCGTTATATATTTTTTTTTAGCTCATTTTCCCGTCTCATGGTTTCATGGTTCTTTTTTTCCCCCTCTCATTTATCTCTCAGACTTTTCTAATCCTTGTCCTCCTCATTTGCATCTAAGTGTCAGGAGCTTGTTTTTTCCCCTTCTTTTTTTTATGGCTCATTGTGTTGGTTTTTTCCCTTTCCTCACACGCTCATGTTAATCCTCAGACCTGCTCTATTGGTAATTGCTGTCATTGTCATGCAGCAGATGAATTCTGATATTTCAGACTGTATTTTTAGCTCTTGTTCATGTCATTAGACGCTTCCACACATCAAGGCTGGCAGATATTAGAGGAAATGGCTGGTCCAGTGTTTTAGGCAACACTTTACTGTCATTTCTTGTATATTTATTTTTATTCAAGGCATCATATTTGTTGTTTAGCTGTGTTTTTGTCACAGGCAGATAACAGGATGGCTAGTTGTGTTCGATGAAGGATAACAGTCAAATGAAGTGGTTGTTTTTGAAGTGTAATATTCACTATTAAAAGTGGTGCTTGGAACCTGTAATCTGTCTGAAAATCATAAATTTAGGGATTGATCCAAATGAATAAAGAAAGCACATAGGTGTATAGCCAAGAACCAACGCAGTAACTTTTTCTTTGAAACACAGGTGACAAGAATTTAAATTGGCATCCTGTGGCGCGCTATCAGGTCCGATAGATGATAGTTTTTTTTTTTAATTAATTGACTGTCTTGTGCAGGAAAAACTCATGTTCAAAACTTTTTCCTTCTAAATACCTACAGGGAAATCAGTTCGGATTGTACTGAAGCTTGTGGCCAGAAATGTGTACAAAAGATAGCAGTTGCTCTGTGGCTTGTGGGTGGGTTTGTTGAGACTTTGATTAGCTAGATAGCTGAAATATTAAATTTTCCACACCTAACCAGTGTCAGATCTATACTTCCGTTCATTTGATTTCATCCATCACTTTTGATTGAATTCTGGATCTAATGGCATGCATGAACTACTTGTTTTGTCACTGTTTTAGGATTATCAATATCCACACTGGTATCTGCCCTGGCTGTATCTTATTTGGGTGTAGTGGTGGTTCAGTGTTGAGGTTTTGGCATACTAATCAGCAGGTTGTGAGTTCAAGCCCAGGTCTGCCAAGTTTTCATTGTTGGGCCCCATGTGCTAGTCCTCTTAGTGAAGTTACAAACAAATAAGTATATGACTTTATTGCTACCCACTTGGCAAGGGTACCCAGGTGAGATTATCTACGAATGCAGGAGGTAAATCACAAGGGCAGAACGCTCCAGATGAAAAAGCAGGAATGACTGTGCACGAGAGGAACATCAGGATGAATAAGGCAGATCCAGAAGACGAGATTAACCAGCAAAACAGTCGACGTGTGCCGGTATCTGGTACTGGGTTCATATCAGGCAGCAGGAGATCATATACAGCTTGACATAGAGGAAGAACAGATTATTACGTATGCTCTGATCATACAGTGGCTTAAAGCGGTGTACATTGTGATCAGAGTGTAAGCAGGGACTCTGGCAGGTCTAGCTATGACAGCGTGACTAATAAGATGAGCCAGGAGGTAACATGGGCATGATGGGGGCAAACAGGGTGATCAGATGCACCTGCCCATCAGACCCGGCAGCTGTTCAAGACACACACATGACCAAACAAGCCTGAACTGGATTCATCTACCTCATGCGCTTCTCTCAAAGCTATGTACATCAGGACCTGGTAACCAACATTGCATTTGTGTTTGGGTGTGTGAGTGTGTGTATGTTTTATGTAATAGGCTTTGAGAGTGATATAATGCTTCTCAGCATGGATCCATGTTGTGTTTTTTTTTTTTTTTTTTTTTTTTTTTTTTTTTTAAAAGGAATTGACTCTGTCTGTGCCCTTCGTATCTCGTAGGTGCCAAATTGCGTGGTTTAGGTGATAACATGATGCTTGTGGGCACAATTTGCTCAACATCCACAACAGCCTGAATTGGTTCTGACACGTATCCGACAGCTGCAGAAATGAAGCAGCCTGAGCCAGTGCCGATATTTCTGTCCATCTGTCGATATTGTCATGGAAGATTTAGCTTTGTTAGATCTAAGCACTGGGTTTATAGGAATGATATGTGAGTAAACATTTTGCAGCACTGCTAGTAAATATCATGCTCTCTGCCTGCAACTTGCCTCAGAACTTGCCTAGCAATTAATTACAAGGGAAAAAAAGAAAAATGCATGCTAATTTTGGTTAGATTAAATTAGTGCATCGAGCTAGCAGAACAAATATCATCAGTGATGGGCTGATTAATATAATATTACCAGAGAACCAAAATTGCTGTATCCATTATTGTATTGCAGTTGTTTCCACCGTTCCCCCTCCCCCCTTTTTAATTACTGAAACATAATTGGTGAACTTTTCTAAAGTTTATATGTTTGTTGGTTTGTTCGCATGCTGTGATGTATGACTGTGTGAGCAATTCATTTTGAGTCTATAATTTGAACAGTTATTTTACACAATGCTTATTTGTATTCAGGGGGTTGTAGGTTTTGAAGCAGTGTACTGTAAATAAGCCTTGTTTGTACATGCTTTTAACTACGAGTAAAAATGGATGGCTGCCGCACGTATCGTGCAAGAGCAGCTATTGCACAACGGTATAGGAGATGAAAATATTTGCATATTTACAATGTGAAAGTTTCGATGTGTTTCCTGTTGAATTTGAAAAGATAAAGTTGTAAATAATTAATCATTAATAATAAATAACATAAATATAAATAATAAGTCAAATAACATAGATACTTGAGGTAAGTAATTGTTGCATACCTTCAACGTTAAGAAAAAATATAGCTGCAGGCAGTGATTAGGGGGCCAAGCACTTCCCCACCCCTTAATGATGGAGAAAGACCAAAAGCCATTGGGACCATCAGCATTTTTTCCCAATTCCTGTTTAGCAGTCAAATTTATTTGCACGTTGTGGACAGGAAATACGTTTTGTTCAGCATAGTCTGTCAATGCAGTGGTTCAAATTTCATATCCAAATTGGACAAAAGTTGTGAAAATGTTTTTGAAGAAATTCTAAATGGTGGAAAATCCAATATGGTGGAAATTAACATCGTGGTATCCATTGGACTTGGCATGACTCAGAATCAGAAGGTGAAGTAGTTTGCATGTCTATGAAGTTGTGTTTGGAGTTATTATTGCAAAGGTATGTCCAGCTTTGTCCTGTTGGTGGCGCTAAAGCACTTGAGGGGGTGTACACTAAAATTACTGTGTAGGTAGCTGAGACTGTCCACTATTAGTTTGAAACGTTCTATGGGCTGCCATATATAGTAATCATCATGACCATCATGATGATGATGATGATGATGGTGGTGGTGTTTGGGCCCCTAAAAATCATGACTGTTATTTCAGCTACTATTGTGTCCCCCTAGACATGGTTAAGCCAGCATTATCACTCATTCCTATCAGAAAATGGTGCAGATGCACTTTTATGCCCGCTTTAAACACAGGCTGCGTCTCTGTTCTGCTGAGCACCCAGGATGCGCTTTAACGGCCTGCAGCACTCAGCCTTTTTACACTGAGCAGACAGGAAGCAGAACTTCCTGCAAAACAGTCTGCTCATCATCATGCTGTTCAAATCTGCTCTAATTGGAAAAGGGTTTAAATCCATTCATATTCAACTTATAATCTTAAACCTTTACATATCCGCTCTGTAAAATCTACACTTTAAATGCGTAAGTGCCGAACACCTCCAGGCAGACTCTGACTCAGCGTTTCGGTTATTTAAGGCTCCTGTAGAGGAACAGGTTTGGTAATTATGCCTGTGTTAATTAATGCTTCTCTGGGGACGTAAGGAATTGACTTCCAATAATAATCAGGTTTCTTTTATTATATTTTGTCTTTTGCACATCGTCACTCATAGAAAACACATTAAATAACATGATCGTAACTACTCATAAGTTTCTTACTGTCTGTATCATAGAATTTTACTCAATATAGTTTGATTTACTTCATAGTAAATACCATCCTTCTCTCTCTTAGAATTATTACAGAATTATCAGCACCCTTTATAAACATGAGCAAAAAATAATCAAACACAACAAAAGACATTAAAGTATTAAGACTTTAAAACCATGGTTTTCTTTTAAGTGTTTTTTTTAAATAACTTTCATTTCATTTGTGACTAGTGCACAACATCCATTTGTCTCTTTTGTGTTAAAATGATGGTTTATTTAGCATGTTTTCTCAAATTGTTTCAGCAAAGTTTTTCCAGGTCTTTGAGTAAAATAAACATACACACAGAAATTCACATTTTCTCATCAATCGTTTCTGCACATTGTGCAGTAGGGTGCCAGAAATTCTGAAGTTGACCAAATATACATCCTTTTTTTTTGTTTTGTTTTGTGTGATGAAGGTCAGATGTGTAATGGGGGATTTATAAAGGACTGAGGTTCGTGGAGATGGAATAGAAATGATAATTGGTTGGTTGTGAGGACTTGCATGTGATCAAAGCTTCCTCTAAGGATGATTTCTTCAGATCAGTTGGCTATCCACAGTCAGATTTCCACTTGACGGATGGGTTTTAATCTTACTGTACTCGATGTCTCTGAACCATCATATCTACGGTAAATAAAGGTCGCACATATTGAGATAAACTTTAAATCTGTTTGCCGTTTAAACAAAGATAATCAGTCAGCACTTGACTGGTACATCAAATGAATCCTCTGTCTGTTCATTGTAATCAGGATTATCTCAGGCTTAAATCCGAACACTCTGTAATATCCCCGACTGTTTAACAAGTCAGTACATGTTTACAGAGTGAGTTCAGACTGCTGTTGTATCCTGATTTATGAATTTCAACTAAAATGATTCCATTTTTTGGTTCGAAGAATAAAGCATTTAGAGTGAGATCAACAGCTGAAAGTGGGTGATGTGAGTGTTGGAGAGACTTAACTTGTCTCTTATTATACATTTCATGGTGCTAAATCTGAGGTTAATGTCATTTCTCATTTTCTTAACCTTCCTTGGCACATCTCTTATCTCTGTGCTCTTAGATCAGTGGCGGCCGGCCTCAACTCCCCTGCCAAGTCCAACTCCATGGAAAAAAAACTGCAACTCAAAAGCAAAGAACTTCAAGACACCCAAGACAAATGTCACAAGGTAGGCTTGCACGTCAGTGATGGGTGATGTGAACATAGTTACGTTTGTGTAATTGTCATTTTGCTGCTGTCGATTTTATTTTAGAAGGAGCCGTGTGTACAGTACGAGTGTGCATGCAGTGAGAATGAGGTGGGATACTTTACCCACACGCTTTGCATGCTAATCTTCTCTTTTTATGTAATTACTGTTCGGTTAAACCTGTACAGTAGTAATGAGATTCCTAACCTTCTTCATTTTAGAAGTTCTGCAGTTCCGCTTTATTAATAGACTCGGTTAATTAATTGATTGTTTTGCACAGTGCAGTTTAAATAGCAGTGTGTTGTGTGCCTCCTCATACTGTACTTGTTTGTGCTTGTGCATGTTGATGAGTGTGCAACTATATTAGCACCTGACAGATACACTGTGTGGCCAAAAGTTTGTGGACACCTGACCCTCATACTATTATGTGGGGAGTCCATGAAGTTAGAAGCACACAAGCATAGGATGTCTTTATATGCTGTAGCTTTACAATTTCCTTTAAGTGGAACTTAGAGGCCTAAACCTGACAATGCCTCTGTGCACAAAGCGAGCTCCATGAAGACATGGTTTGCCAAGGTTGGAGTGGAAGAACTCGAGTGGCCTGCACAGAACCCTGAGCTCAACCTCAATGAACACCTTTGGGATGAACTGGAACGCTGACTGCACCCCAGGCCTCCTCATCCAAACATCAGTGCCTGACCTCACTAATGCACTTGCGGCTGAATGAGGACAAATCCCCAAGGCCACGCTCCAAAATGTGGTGAAAGAGTGGAGGTTATTATAACAGCAAAGGGGAACTAAATCTGAAATGGGATGTTCAAGAAGCACATATGGGTGTGATGGTCATGTGTCCATAAATATTTGACCATTTTAGTTTCTTTGGTTGGTCAATAAAATTAGCTGATTAAGTGCTTTCTGTGGAATCTGTGAAAATTTCACCAATTATGCACCCCTCTTTATAAGGAATAAAACACAACAGGGCATGCTATTACAGGAAAATAATCAATGACGAGGCGGTGTGATGCAGACCGATGCGAAGCAGAGTTATCGTTACCACCGTGAAGTTGGTCCTATAACAGCATGTTCCATAAAAAGTGTTTATTCCGCTTATACCACAGCAAATACCTGACAAGTGCAGATTAATTAACTGCAGATCAGTGCTTTTTAACCATTTATAGTTACATTTAAAATTACAGAACATCCACGAGATCAGTTATATCATGTTATTGCTTCTTGTCATTCCCACGCCAGCCTCTGGCAGAAAACTTACTGAGCATTACGGAACACAGACACTGGAGACTCCTTCCATAAATGTTAAATAAACCTCTCCAGAAAGCTTCACCCAGTTTACCCAGATTACGTTTTTATTTTTTTAATAACACATTTTGAAAGTTTTTATTTTATTAGCTTCAGATTATGTAAAGTGTTAGTATAGATACAAAAATGTATTAGAATTAAGACATCAGTATAAACTAGTGATTTGAATTGCATCCAGACCTACTGTCAGAGCCACTGTTATAGAAAATGAGCCAACACCATCTTCTGACCAATCAGATTTGAGAATTCAGCAGCGCTGTGGTATAATATGGCTTAATACATGTGTGCATATCATTATCTGTCCAATAGAATGCAATTAAGTCTGGTGTGTCAGTCCATAGGCAAGCATGGATTTGATCATATGCATGTATCATGCGTCCTTGTGGCTGGAACGACGCTGTAAAATGCATTTAGATCTGGTGCTTGTGTTTGTGGCGGCCCAGATGGAGCAGGAGATTTCACGCTTCCAGCGTAAGATGACCGACCTGGAGTCGGTGCTCCAGCAGAAGGATGTGGAGCTCAAGGCCTCTGAGACGCAGAGGAGCATCCTGGAGCAGGACCTCGCCACCTACATCACCGAATGCAGTGTGAGTGCTCTTGCATTGAACTGCATGTACTGTAATTGTATAGTAGTTGCTGTGTTGACACATTCTATTTCATATGTAGTTTTTAATTTTCAGAAGGTAATACAGCTGTGACCCTGGGTCCAGTTGCAGTAAATTCTATTACAGTCTATCAGACAGATAGATAGACTTCTGTGTATTCTTCTTTTAGAGTGTGCATGCGCTACAGTATGTTCATTATTGTATAATATAGTAGGTGGGGGTTCTATTGTTAACTGAGTCTTGGGCATCTGGTTACACATCTCTGTTTGCACTTTGTTGGTTGGTTGGTTGGTTCATCCATCTTGGATCTTGATTATATCCTGATTAGATTTTGAGCTCATGCTCATGAAATTATATGTAAATGTATGGCTAGTTAGCCAGATTGCAGTCTGATTATTACATTTGATGACGAAATGAATTCCTTGTTTACACGTTCGGTCATAAGAAGCAACAAAAAGCAAAAAGTAGGCACTGACAGCAACAGTTGGGCATGCATCGTGACCTGACAGATTTGTATTGGTATTTTGATGATGGTCATGGAGAGGACTGTCTAACACGTTGCTCCAAAATCTCCCATACTTGTTCAATAGTGTTGAGGTCTGTTGAGTCTGAAGGCCATAGCAGATGATTTACATCACTTTTGTACTCATTCAGTGAACCCTCATGCCCTGTGGATGTGGGCGGGGCCATCATGTAAAAAGACCACTTGCATCATGATGGAAATGTTTCATCGTAGCAGAAAGGTGATATGTCAGAAGAACTCTGTGTAGATTTGCACTGACATTTCTCTCTAAAGGGACAAGTGGAGCTAAACCATGTCTGCAAAATTCCCCCACAGCATAATAGAGCCATTAGGAACCCCTCCCCCCCAACTTTAAGGGTCAGTCATTCAGGCCTTTGTGGTCCATGTGTGACCATTTGTTATGAGAATATGAGAAAGGATGACTCATCTGACCATATTATTTTTTTCCCAAAATCTTTGTTGATGCGTTTTGCATGAATGAACTCTCAAATATGCATTCATCTTTGTATTTGTTTCCTTACATATCACGTTGATGCACAAGTGTCATTGTCATTAAATTTGTGCTTTCAACCACAATTCCCAGTGACACTTACTGATGACACACAGACATTTTTCTCTTACTGATGATGTAAAATCAAGGTCAACTGGGTCTGCTCGGCATTTTATACATGCTGCAGAGCATGATAGGATGTTAATTGCTTAATTGTATCATACAGTACATGTGTCTGGAGGCTTCCAGTGCTTCTCTGCTTATTTATTCAGGGTTTTCTTTTAGTTGGTCACCATCAGTCAGTCCAAGGTTCAGCTTTTCCCTGTAGCTGCAGTTGTTACTGAACTTTGTAAGGGAGCTGTAGATCTTTCATTCTAGATCTATAGCGTTATCAGTCACTGAATTGCAAATGTGGGTAGTGCAGATCGATCGATATGCTGCCCTCGGTTATCTGTCCATGACAGAGGTGCTTTAGGATGAGTTACTGTCTGTGTTCCAGCCTGTGTATCACTGTATGAGTGTTGTCGTATTCATCGTAATTGTGTACGTGCGTGTATGTGTTTGTGTGTAGAGTCTGAAGCGCAGCTTGGAGCAGGCTCGTGTCGAGGTGTCTCAGGAGGACGACAAGGCTCTGCAGCTGCTCCATGACATTCGAGAGCAGAGCAACAAGCTGCAGGAGATTAAAGAACAGGTGAAATGCTTCATTACACCTCCTCATTACACATAACACAACCTCACCTTATTATTATTATTATTATTATTATTATTATTACTATAAGTAAATTTTTTTATATCGCCTTTCTACACACTCAAGGTCGCTTTACGATTAGAAAGCACAAATAACACAACCTCACTATACGGCCTCACACATCCTCATTACACATAACACAACCTCACTATACGGCCTCACACGTCCTCATTACACTTTATAACACAACCTCACTATACGGCCTCACACGTCCTTCTTGCACATTAAAGCACAACCTCACTATACGGCCTCACGTCCTCCTTGCACGTTATAACACAACCTCACTATATGGCCTCACACGTCCTCGTTACACGTTATTACACAACCTCACTATACGGCCTCACACATCCTCGTTACACGTTATAACACAACCTCACGATATGGCCTCACACGTCCTCCTTGCACGTTATAACACAACCTCACTATACGGCCTCACACGTCCTCGTTACACGTTATAACACAACCTCACTATATGGCCTCACACGTCCTCGTTACACGTTATAACACAACCTCACTATACGGCCTCACACGTCCTCGTTACACGTTATAACACAACCTCACTATACGGCCTCACACGTCCTCGTTACACGTTATAACACAACCTCACTATACGGCCTCACACGTCCTCGTTACACGTTATAACACAACCTCACTATATGGCCTCACACGTCCTCGTTACACGTTATAACACAACCTCACTATACGGCCTCACACGTCCTCGTTACACGTTATAACACAACCTCACTATACGGCCTCACACATCCTCCTTGCACGTTATAACTCACTATACAGCCTGGAATAACATGGAATAAGTGCTTTGATTAACCTTATCAAATTACTGACACAAAAGTACGTTTTTAAAACTTTGCTACCTTTTAAACATAACAGCTTCTTCATTGATTAAATGGCTTATGCGCATTTCACTTTCGCTTTCGAATTAGCGGCAATTCGGGGGCAGCGATTGCTTGAATAGTGGGTTTCTTTATAGTTCTTAATGTAAAACACAGCGACAACAGAACAGTACAGTGACAAACTCACTTATATTAAACACAGAACTTTTGAAACCAAATCTTCCGCCATCGTCTTGTCAGTCAGCTCGCCTCACTCTCGTCGCGTGATAAATTTAAATCTGATCTGTGTTGCGACTCTGACTCATTCGGCTCACGCTGAATTGAGCAGACACGTTCAGTTTTTAATTGTAGCGTCTGTTCTCTAACCGAACTAAATGATTTTTATTACTATAAAAAAGCAAAACAATAGTGGGGGGCCAAGTGATGTAATCGGTATGTGGCACGAATGTATACGGTGTATTACACCAGGTACACCGCCTATCACAGCAAGCCTACTAGAAGACATTAATGTGGCAACAATTAACAGTGGTAGTCTCATTCCTGAGCATTTCTTTCTAATAAAGCCAATCTTAAGCAGACAAAAAAAAAAGAAAACAATACAATGCAGATATACAGTGCTATAGATATTCAGTATTTATTTACCTGTTTTGTATGGGGCACTGTTAATATACTGTGTGTTACCCTGAATTGCATAACAGGAGAATTGTAACAGGAGAATTTCCATTGTATGTGATAAATGATATATGATATGATTTCTCAATTACAGTGGTAATACATGCTTACACTTTATTGCTATTCAGTGCGCGTGCACACACACACACACACACACACACACACACACACACACACACACACACACACACACACACACACACAGAGAGAGATCAGTATCAATGAAGGACAAAGAAGCAAATCCTTTAGACAGTGCAAATGTATTCACTATCACTCTGTCGCACTCTATCTTGCTCTCTCTTTCTCTCTCTTTGACTCTCTCTCTCTCTCTCTCTCTCTCAATTAATCTCTCATTCTCAGTTTCAGTTTTCAGTTTCCATGTGCTTTTTTGGCATGACAAATAATTGGACATTTATATTGCCAAAGCAAGTAGAAAGGAAGGGTAGTTTAAAAACAAGAGAAGAAAAGCACAAAATCTCTCTCTCTCTCTCACTCTGTTGGTCTCTTGCTTTCTCTTTCTGTCTCTGTCTTTGACTCTCCGTCTCTCTCTCAATTAATCTCTCTTTTCTCACTCTGTTGGTCTCTCGCTCCCTCTTGCTCTCTCTTTCTGTCTCTGTCTTTGATTCTCTCTCTCTCAGTTAATCTGTCTTTCTCGCTCTGTTAGTCTTTTGCTCTCTTTCTATCTCTGTCTTTGACTCTCTCTCTCTCTCTCACTCTGTTGGTCTCTTGCTCTCTCTTTCTCTCTCTGTCTTTGATTCTCTCTCTCTCTCAAGTAATTTCTCTCACTCTGTTGGTCTTTCACTCTATCTCTGTCTTTATATCTGTCTGTCTCTCTCTCTCGCTCATTCTCTCTGGCTCTGGGTCTTTCTCTCTCAATTTATTTCTCTGTCTCTGTCTGTTTCTCTCTCTATCTCTCTCTGTGTTTGTGTGTGTGCATTATACAATCAGTGGAACAGAGCTGATTCAGCAGCAGACTCAGTGAGACCTTCAACTTTTGGTCGACATTCAACACACACACACACACACGCGCACACACACTGTGCTGCAGTATAGCTGGGATTTGCTTAGTTATGGACACCTCAAGTCTGAACATGGCCTCTGAAAATGAAAATAAAAACCTGTTCAGTCTCTTTCCAATTTAATATCATGTACTCACAAAGGAAACAAAGCTGCATTAAATGAAGGTAAATGGAGTCGTGACTGATGTTTTAATGGAGAAAATGAATGAGTAGTAGTGGATGTGTTAGCTAAAGAAGGAGCGTTTGCACTTATTTGGTGCAGGAAAAGATGAACAAAGAAAAGGGAGAGGAGGAGGAGGAGGTTTGGGAGAAGGGGAAACAGCAGAATGACTCATTTCTGTCTGCGTGCTCATACACACAAATGCAGAGGCGAGCTTCATCTCCACGGGAACAGTCACAATTAGTGATTAAGAGGGTCGGGGTAGCGGTAGTGTTCAGCACTCTAATACGAAGTTTTTACTCTGTTCTGCACATAAATCTTTCACCTTACACCAACACAAACACACACACTCACACCATACCAGTGCTCTGATCAAATTCTAATCAAATACTATGGTTAATTACTATTCTGTGTGACGCGATGGTATACTCTACTATACTATACTATACTATACTATACTATTACCGACTCTACTGTACTATTAGTATAGAAACTCAAATCAAATACCGTACTATAATATACTATATACACTGGAATTGAACAATTTGCTATGTTTCGTTATACTATACTATAGAAACTAAAATCAAACACTAATGTACTTTACAATACTATATAAACTTAAATCAAATACTATAGTATGTTATACTGTTCTCTTATAACTAAAATCAAACACTAATATACTGTACTATACTATATAATCTTAAATCAAATATACTATGTTAAACTATGCTATAATAACTTAAACACTAATGTTTTTCTATACTATATAAAATTAATTAAATACTTACTGTATTGTACTATATCGTAATATAAGAATGCAAATCAAACACTATACCATACTGTACGAATTCAACTCAATATACTGTACTATACTTTACTATAGAATCTCAAATCTATATTTATACTATACTGTACAATATTATATATACACTTAAATCATATATGACCATTATGAACTACTATATTATACAAACGCTATACTTTAATATACTATAGAAACGCAGGCCATATATTGTACTGTTCAACTCTGTATAAACTCAGGTTAAATACCATATTATACTATAAAAAGTTGAACTCTACTCTATACTGTATAAAGCAACTCCATACATGTCCCTGTGTCGTTACTATAGAAATGATAACGCTTTAGAATGAGCTCATTATTAAAGACGGGAGAATTCAAATGCAGTGACATGTAAATACATTTAACGGATAATGCTCCCCATATGCTATTCATGCTATTCCAATACGATGCAACCAGCCAGACATCTTTATTGAAGGTGTATGCAAGAAGTGTGTCTTTGTCTGTCCTGTCTTATCAGTTAATCCACACAGTTTCTACAGTAGATAGCAATCTGCTATGCTCTTTCATTAGACACCTTCTATTTATCCATTTAGTCTCACTGTGTGTAAATGGAGACTGAAGACGGCAGGTCTTTAATTTGGACACATGGAGCTTTTTTTTTTTTAAATAATACGGACACACACATGTTCTTTGTGTAATTTTTAGTGTGACTGGACTACTTATTTGTCTGTAATGGAGGAAGCATTAAGCAGCCCTATTTTCCTCGTTTGCCTTAGTGCTATAGTCATCATTTAGAGCCCTGTGTTTATGATCCCCCCAGGTCTTTTTCATTCAAAGTAGCACATTTTTAGTGGGTCTGTAGTGGACTGTGAGTGGCACAGTGACTTAGTGTTTAGCAGGTTTGTCTTGCACCTCCACGGTTTGAGGTTCGATTCTCATTACTGCCCTGTATACACAGAGTTTGCATGTTCTCCCCGTGCTTCTGGGTTTCCTCTGTGTACTCCGGTTTCTTCCAAAGGCAAAGACATAATCTTTGTACATACTCGATGTAGTCATGCGTTGTAGGCTGATTTTTAGGCATTCGAGCGTGTGAATGTGTGTGCAATGGGTTGGCACCCCGTCCAGGGTGTCCCCTGCCTCATGCCCTGAGTACCTTAGGATAGGCTAAAGGCTCCTCGCGACCCTGTGTAGGATAAGCGGTACAGAAAGTGTGTGTGTGTTTGTGTGTGTGTGTGTGTGTGTGTGTGTCACACAAACACACACATTTGCTTCTTCTCTCTCTGTGCTCATGGCCCCAGCAGTAACATGAGTAGTTTTTCAAGCAGAGTGGAGCACAATGTGCGACTATAATTAAAAACATTGATGTTAAGACGTGAGAATCTTGCTGAGAGCTGTCAGGCTTGGCAACACTGAGAGAGATGGGTGAGCAGGGGGCCTTGTTTTAGAAGCTAATATGCCGGAGGTAAGCCTGAGGGAACAATACCAAGGCTGGATTTGGCCATCGGTGGTGATGTGCTTTGAATGGGTTTCTGGCATTGTTGTTTGCGCCATGGCGTTTATGTGTGTCCCATTCTAGACTATTTCAATTCTGCTGTGGTTCTGACTGGTGTTTGGTCTTCCCTCTTCTATATGTGCTGTCCATCTTCTTCCTTGATTATGATCAGCTAATATTCCTGTCTTTTCAGACTGTCTGTCTATCAGTTGTCTTTCCATGTCTCCCACTCCCTCTTTCCTTCAATCTGTCAAACACTCAGGCTGTCGTGAGGGTCATGTCTGGCTGTAGGGTGTCTCAGTTGGAATGGTGGTTAGTAGCTTGATTGATTTGCCATATGTCAGCGAGACTCTTGCTATTCCTCTCCCCATCCTTTTGTCTCAGTCTCTCTTTCACCATCCTTTTGCCTGCTGGAACTGTCACTTAGCTCTTTTCCTCTCCTCTACTATTTCTTCTCCTTTAATCTTTGCCTTATCTCACTCATTCTGCCATCAATGCCTAGCACTTTTTCCCGTCCTCCTCAGTCTCTCTTTCCACAGTCGTAATAAAAAAAAAATAAAATAAAAAAATAATCCAGGCAGATCAAGCCATAACCATTATCATTGTGACTCACATTCTGTATTCTTTCTTCACTCAGTGTAAGGGTTTCTGGGGGTAAACACAGTACTATTTCATTAATTAAAGGTTTAAAGGTATAGTCAGGGATTTTGGTGGCTGTTTTGAAACTCTAACACCAAGCAAATGCGTCTGAAAGCTAGTGCAAGACAGTGAAAGCCGTCTGAATGGATAGGATGGACGAGATGCCTCTTTGTTCTTATTGGTTGGATATTGGCAGTCCACATTCTTTGTTTTATCTCTCATTTTACAGAGCCTTGAGTGTCACAAAGATTTCTGAGCACTTATTTTACTTAAGCTCCTGGAAAGGAAGAATAACTTCACGATAAATATTACCCCCCAAAAAATTCTGACCTAAAAACACTCACCCTACTTTTAAAGGTTGTGTGCAATTAAAAGTAATAAATATATAATAAACCTCATTAAGTTAAACATTTCAGTTTGATTATTATTATTAATCAAGCTGTGAATAAAATTTGGATGCTGAAAGTAGACTGATAGTAGAAAGGCTTTTTTTTGAAGCTGGTGTCATCATAGTCCACTCTTGAGAATACTCTTCAGGATGAGGAGGCTGGATTTGGACTCTTAGAAGTAGTGGAATGATGTATAGGTTCTTTCTGTACTCCTCTAACATGCCACGAACCAACAAAAGCAAAGAGCAGGACTTCTTGACTGCTTTGAATATCCTTTCCATACAGAAACATGATTTTTTTTTTTCATCACACTTACGCTCAAGCCAAATTCAGAAGTCAGCCAAGAGCTCTGTTTACAACTATTGCGTAAACATCGAAATGGATATTTTCTACATTTAAACGCAGTTTTACAAAAAAAGTTCATTTTTTTTATGTTAAATTTTCAAACACCAGCGAGTCCACTTTATGCATCTTAAAGGACATTTAGCACGTTGTTGCCTGCATAAAAAACTGTAAATATACAGTCAACCCGTGGAACATCAATTCTCCATCCATAATATCTGCAGCTCATGTGTGATTACCACAGACAAGATTTTCAGCACATTCCTTAATGAAAGATTCGGCGATACAATGTACAAATATTACTTGAGTCGGCTGTTTAGCCGAATCTAGCATGTCCTAGTGTTTTTCTTTTTCTCTCAATACGCTTAACTGCGAGGTGGCCTATTTGTTGGGCTAACAGAAAAGTTATATGATGGCTTCGCGGTTTCATATTTTGCTCGTGTTCCTGATTCTGAAAAGATCTCGTCTTCCACCGTCAACCAGCTCACACCTCGGCTGCTGTGTGTAGCGCAGCAGGTGGCGGGATTCAGCCTGCTGCATTTATAGCACTGAAATGTGTTTGAGAATATATGTACTGAAATCAATAGGAAGAGCTTTCTTCTTCTTTTTTTAATATAAATATTTCTCTGGTTGTTGAGTCTACCTTTCCTCCAGGCAACTATGAATAAAAAAAAAAAACTAAACTAATATCCTAGACACAAAATCTGCTTTCCCAGGCAGCTACTGATTTGTCCACTCCTGCCTTCATAGATTTATATTCATTGTTAAAGCCCGTATTAGTAATATTGTGCTTCTGGCATATTAGTTTTTTGCTAAGAGAACATTTGGAGGCTTTCAGTTAGAACTAAAATGTGGCCTGCAGATCTACAATATAATTGTTTAGCATGCAAAATAGTGATAAATGCATAACGTAGTGATGAATGCATTTTTTGAAACGCATAAAACAGAGGTACACAGGTGAAAAATTGAATGTTGGCTGTAATTATTATAGTCTTCCATTAGATGTGTATAATTTATACAGCTTCAACTCAAGATTAGATCAGTATAATGTACTTTACTGTTAAATCCGACTGCGGTAAAGGACTGCGTATGCCTTTTCAAAAGCTTGATTAGTCACTGTTGAGTGCGTGCCACGATGCACCTGACTCCCTCTTACTTTCATTAACCCGGTTCGTTCCTATCAGCAGGCAATTTCATACCATCTCATTTTTTTTTTATTGCTCAAGTAGGGGAACGATTAATTTTGGCCTGCTTGAGCTCACTCTAACCTCTCCTCTGACTATTTGCTCTGTGACCGTGCTCTGCATTGAGACATCAGTTAAGATTTAGAAGACTTTTGTGATTACCCCCATGCATGTCATGTATGAATGCCCTTCTCTTAACGGTAGTATGATGACTTTGTCACGCGTCATCTAATACAGTTATGCTAATCATTTTATCTTCGAATTTAATAGATTAACACGTTTCCCTTCTCTTATTGTTAAAGCTCATATCAGGCCTTGTCTTTTCTTTTATGTTCGCGCATATCAAGTGTGATAACTCAATTGTCTGAATGTCTGTGGCTTGCAGGAGTACCACGCTCAGCTGGAGGAGATGCAGGTGACCATCAGGCAGCTGGAGGAGGATCTGTCTGCCGCCCGACGCCGCAGCGATCTGTACGAAGCTGAGCTGCGAGACTCGCGCCAGACAAGCGAAGAGCTCAAGAGGAAGGCTGCAGACTACCAGCAGAGAATCCAGAAGGTGCGTGTGTATGTGTGCACAAGTCGAATGGATTAGTGAGGATGCTGATGCTAGTTTCTAGTTTATTTACATGCTTCTTCTTAGTCAGTGAGAAACGTCATTGTTGCTGTCTCGTCGATGAACGCGTGAAGGAGAATCGAAATTGCAGCAGTTTTTTATTTTAACAGAACAGCATGACCTTTAAAGACCCAGGGAAGTAACATTTCTAATTAGGAAAATGTTGGTCTTGTGGCAAATTCAATATGCCAGTATTATCCATAATTGGTGGCTTTCCAGCATCTGCTGTAAAAGTATCCCTTTTCAGTTGGAAGTGGGCGTGGCTAAAATAAACCAAAGCTTGCATAAACTTCCCTCTCACAAATCACAAGACTGATGCCTTTCCCCCCCCACAACTCCTGCATAACCTTATTGAAACTATGCATTTGCTCGTGATTAATCTGCACAAGCTAGCAAGCAAAATCTTACATTGCCTTCTGTCAGCAGATTCGTGCACAAACAAATTAAGGAAGGAAGACAATTTGTTTGCATTTATTCCCTGGTATAATATAGAAACCATCTAACAACCGCCTGGGATACCATAGCAACCACCTGCAAAAACAGCAACTGCTTACCAGTACCACAGGAACCACCTAGCAGCATCATGTACACTGCATGGAACATCACAGCAACTACCTAGCACCCTCTTAGAGCCATCTGAGATACGATAGCATCCACAGCAAACACCCTAGCAACCCCTTAGCACCACCAAGGAATTGCTGAAGACCATGGTTCTCAAAGTGAGGTCTGGGGACCTCCAGGGGTTCTTGATGCAGGGGTTTTGTTACAGCCCAACATTAGGAACGCTTTTATACCAGTAAATAATACCAACTAGAATCTAATGACAATTTTAATAAAACAGGTTCTGTTGGTGAAAGGTTAAGAGATTAAACAAAGCTCTCTGGCTCCAACTACTAGCCAAAATATTGCGCATATTCAGATAATGTCTTTAATTTTTTTAATTGTTTGTTTGTGAAATAAATCTATAACGAGGGGGTCAGTGATTTTTATTTATTTATTTTTCTTTTCTTTTTACAGTTCAGAGTAAAATGTTTGAAGGCTGTGCAGTCACTCTGTCATTTCTTCAGGAAATGCACTTATCTAGTTTTTAATTTTCTTTAAGGGCACCAACAAATTTGCCGCAAGTTTTTTTTTTTCTTTTTTTTTTTTCTTCCTTTTTTAGAGAAAGACAAAGACATAAAAGTGCAGAATTTGCATCCTTGTACACAATGTTTATTCTTATTTTAATAAGGGGTGCCAATAATTCTGGGATTGACTGTAGGGTTCATCTGATCATCTCCACTTGTACCTCTGTGCTTAGCTGTGCCTGATTTGTGTAGCAGGCTGCACGTTTTAGATAGAGCGATGTCAAGCAAGGTTACTCATTAGAATATTAAGCCATGTCCCCATTTGGATAGTTCTTGGACCAGTCAGTGGATTCAGTGGTGATGGAGAATTATTATTAAAGAAACATATTTTAATCTTTAAGCTGAAGTGTGTTCACTTTAAAGCTTATAGCTTTAACTGAATTCTTGCTGATTTGTCAACGAGTTTTAGAGACGAAAGTCAAACGTGTTCATCGTGACCTTTTTTATTTTTTTTTAAAGCTGAAGTGTGTGTGTGTGTGTGTGTGTGTGTGTGTGTGTGTGTATACAGGCAAAAGAGCAGGGCAAGACTGAGGCGGAGGAGTTGCTCACCAAGCTGGAGAAGGTAAAGCTTTTCTGACTCGTCTGTTTCAATACACTGCAGCACCGCTTGCCCTCAGGAGGCCTATTGAGAGTGAGGTTTCACCCTAATGCACCTTTATTTAAGCTGCTAATAAAGAGAAACAGATCCATTGTCTGCGTTTCTCCCCTAAAATAGGCATAAATATTTGAGCATCCCTGATTTAAACTGACCTTCATTCAGTCTCTCAAATACAGTCAATGTGCTCTACTGCTCCCAAATGCTCATTCTCTGTACATTATAGATATTTCCTTCCCAGAAAAGAATATACATCAAGCTACACCTAAGCAGAATAGAATTTTAGTGTGTGTGGGTGGGCGTCAGTAATCCCCGATCGCACAGCCTCACACTTTTTTCCCCCACGTAGTACGAACACTTTTGGCTCGAGTTGCTTGAAGTGCCTTTTATCAAGCTGATCCGCTAATGTGATGATAGCCAGTGGTTATGTCTATTATATCATGATACAAGTGGTCTGCCAAAAGGACAGGTGACTTCCCTTGTATTTATTAAATAATGTAAAAAGTGAGATAAATGAGCAGTGATGCATTATATTTTTGTTCTCACTTCACACCAAAAGCAGCAGCCAAATTTCGACTCTTCATAACTAACCTGTCGACTCAATATGATGAATACAGAGAGGAGTATGATTAATTATGGATAAGGTAAATTGGACTCTGGCTAATATATTAGTAATACGAATTTCGCTTCAGCTTAGATTTCAATTGAGATGAGAAGTTGTAAATTACGTAAGGAATGAAACATGATGGGGATGCTGTTATTGAAAAGTAACCAACCAAGGGGTGGTGTAAATTAAAGAACATGTCATACATTTTATTCATTTATAGTTCTGACCTTAATGTTGTGAAACAGCCGCACAAACAAGTTAGTTCCTGGTATCACTTACATCAGAGGTTCTCAACCTTTTGTAAATAAAGACCCCCCCAAGCCTCCCCTATCATGTGGCATGATCCCCCTCCAATATTGGAGGAAACCAGGTATAATGATTATCTATTCTATTATATATATATATATATATATATATATATATATATATATATATATATATATATATATATATATATATATATATATATATATATATATATATATATATATGCATATGTATGTATATACACACACACCTAATCTATCATCTGTTTTTGATAGATAGATAGATAGATAGATAGATAGATTAAAAAAAAAACTTTCATGACTTTTATAAAACTATATAACGTATGGAACATGAATGGTCAAAGATGTTTCTGAACTACTTTGAACAAGAGAACTAGTCTGTAATAATGTGGACTATTTTACATGTAAATCACTTTCATTCTATTTGTATTACATACTAAAAACATTCACGTACAAATTATGCAAATTGGGATGAAGGGCACGTCTCGTTATCCATGACATTGTTAAATCTCCGGCTCTCAGACACTCAGTGAACAGGCCAGATGCAGAGAGAGGTGAGAGTTCAGCGGGAAAGAAAGACCTCGCGATATTTGGAAAGTTGCTAAGGTTTGTCCAAAAAGTCGCTACATTTGAAGCTAGGCATATTTATTTATTTATTTATTTATTCATTCATTCATTCATTTATTTATTAAATAAGTTGCTAAATGGAGCTGAAAAGTTGCTAAGTTGGCAACACTGGTCTGCACTGACAGCTAGATAAAAGGTAGCTAAGCTCCGCCTCTTCTCAGCAAAAAGAAAATTTAGAGGGAGAGGAAGCACAGTGTTTTTAATTTATGCACATCCTATTTGAAAAGCAATAAAATACACGGAGGACCCAAATGATGCCCTGTCTGTGTTTTTTTTCTTAAACAATTTTCCTTCCGATCTCTCCGCGCACCCCTAGGGCAGCCTTCCTGGTTGAGAACCACTGACTTACATTATAGAAGCAATAAATAGTCATTCCAACACCAGACTCGCTTTTATTTTCATTTTTTTTGCAGACAAAAAAAAAATGCAGCTTGTTATGTTACAGAGAAACACAAAGCAAAAAGAGAAATAAACATTTCACCATGTCAACAAATACACAACACATTTTTTTTTTTCGCATCCTGAACACATTCCAATGTTCTATAGTGTGCACTAATTAGTGTTTACAGGCCATTATGTTTTGTGCGTATGTAGGGATACAAAACACAACCATTTGGGATTCTGCCTTCTCTCTAGATTTGTCTTTTTAATATCACGTTTATGGAAATAATTAAAAATTAAATACTAATAACTAAACACCTGATTCGATGATTCCATCACTGTGTACACTTACAAGGTCTCAGAGTGTCTGCCTGCCCTGATGTTTTTATTTCTTGCCTCCCTTCTGTCGTAAAATAACCACAAATTCAAGTGCTTACTAGCCTATGTCCTTCAGCACAGTGTTCAGCCTGTGAGTGTGTATGAGAGACAAACGGTGCACTGCGCACTTGCTTGATGTTTTATGGCCTTGTGTGTGTTTCAGACCAATGCAGAGCAGCAGTTGAAGATCCAGGAGCTACAGGATAAGCTGTCTAAGGTACACATATGCACTGATCCCAGATTATTAATGAGCAACAGACGGGATGTTCTCAGATTAATATAGAAATAGGAGTAAATGAAATGTCAACAGTTGTGTCATGTGTACATGTTTTTACCTGTTAAGTGTGTTAGCAGTTATTCTAGCACCATAAAACTTGTACTATGAGGGATATCCTCTCGCCCTGTACAGGCGGTGAAGGCGAGCACGGAGGCCACGGAGCTTCTACAGAACATCCGTCAGGCCAAAGAGCGGCTGGAGCGCGATCTGGAGCGGCTGCGTAGCAAAACAGATCCCAGCGACACACTGCGCAGACGTCTGCGCGAGACTGAGGCAGGATGCATCACCGCTCACACTTACAGACTGTCACCATCACCGACATTTACGCCATCTGTTCACGTTATTCATTATTCATAGCAAACCCTGTCAACAACAGTGATGAAATGCTTCCTTACGAAGGTGTTTTGAATTTTGTCAAGACACAATTAAGAACAAACTAGAACCCTTTGTAAGGTCACATGATCAGAAAACAAGGGTATTTCTGGTTTAACGTAAGGCTTTGCTTATGTTATAGGTTTCTCAAAGCTTATGTTATTCATTTCTCATTAAAACTGATTATCATTTAAATGCAGTAGTATAGAATCACTGTTTTTTTTTATCATTGGATTGCAAACTTCTGTTTCATAAATGTAAGACAGAGGGAACCTTTACTTTACTGTGCTCAGCAGTATTTTGTTTATTAATACTGTTTAAAATGAGTTGGTATGTTCTGTTAGAGTTTGACAAATATACACATTTTGCCATTTAAGTCTAATGGAGAAAAGTTAATCAATACGACAGCAGTCAAAATTAGAAAGGATATTCTACGTGAAAGCCTAAAGCTATTACTAAATCAATAAATAAATTGTGAAAATGAATACAGACCATATATACTCGTAGGCCACTTTATTAGGAACATCTGTGCATCTGCTTCTTCATGCGGTTTATCCAGTCAGCCAATCATGTGGCAGCAGCACAGTGAAAGAAATTCATGCAGATACAGCTCAAGAGCTTCACTTCATGTTAACGTCCAATCTGTTTCAGTTTAACTGAATCTCTTGACCTGTGTCTGCATGATTTTGTGCATTACACTGCTGACACATGATCAGCTGACTGGATAATTGCACAAAATTAGGGGTACAGGTATTCCCATTAAAATGGTCAGTTAGAATGTGTATGTATGTATGTGTGTGTGTGTGTGTGTGTGTGTATATATATATATATATATATATATATATATATATATATATATATATATATATATATATATATATATATATATATATCTATATATAAATATATTGTTTGTGTGTGTATGTATATGTATGAATGTGTGTATATATAGCTGTAGCTGGTGAAAAAAGAGGAAGAGCTTAAAATAATTGTTTCTGTGTGTGTAGGAAGGCAGAAAGACTCTTGAGAACCAAGTGAAGAGGCTGGAGATTGTGGAGCGCAGAGAGAATAAACTGAAGGACGACATTCAGACCAAATCGCAGCAGATCCAGCAGATGGCTGAGAAGATCTTGGTGAGCCTGTTTCCTCATCTCTCTCTCTCTCTCTCTCTCTCTCTCTCTCTCTCTCTCTCTCTCTCTCTCTCTCTCTCACTCTTTCATTCTTTCACTGTCTTGCTCCCTCTTTCTCAATCAGTAACTCGCTTTCATTAGTTCAGTTTCAGTAGTGAATTATAACAATGCTTCGTGTCAGAACCACTTAATATCAGTTTCCATAACTAATAGAAATTGCGCGTGTGTCTTTGTAGGAACTGGAAGACAACCTGAGGGAAACTCAGGCCACCGCCCAGCGGATGGAGGCCCACCTTGTCCAGAAGGAAAGACTGTATGAAGACAAGATCAAGGTAGCATGGAGTAGTTTCGGACCTGTTTATGGTTCATTGTCATGTATGTGACACACATGGCTTAATAAAATGGTTGCAAACATTTCACAACAAGATTTCATTTGCAGATCATAGTCGACGCACTGCAACCATAGACTGATTATGTGATCACGTGTATGTATTTGTGTGTTTAGGTGCTGGAAGCTCAGATGAAGGCAGACTTGGCTGATAAGGACGTACTGGAGGCCAAGCGAGCTCAGCATGAAGAGGAAGTGCGTGAGAAAGGCAAACTCCTCAGCGAGCAGAAAGCTGTAAGAATTTCCACACACCTCCTCCTGTCTGCGCAAGGATGTGTCCTCCACCTCTTTTTTTTTAAATATTCGTTTTCCACCATTACTGGGAATGCATACATTGCTAGTGTTTACTGAGAACAAAAACAGGCTAAACTCTAGTTCTAGTTCTTTTCTAGGGTTCTAGTTCTAGGTGAAAAATAACTAAAACAGAACTATAAATGGATAAAAGGTATAATGTGTCACTGTCATACTTCATGTCAGGCTATATCCCGTCACTCGTCATTTATTATTTTCCTAAAACGGCACTCCCTTCGTCCCAAATTTTATTCTGAATAAAGTACAACATGTCAGGATAAAAAGTACTTCAGTATGCTAGAAGCATCACTCTATCCTGCCATATAACAGCACTCCCATCGTGTATTATTCCTTACATATTGAGTGTTCCACACATTGAAGGCTTATGTAGTTTGACAGGTATAATTAATGCCTGGATATATTAAAAAAAAATAATAAAAGAATCTATAGCAGTATTTTTGTTGAAGGAAAATAATGAAGCAGTCACATTATTATTACCACAGAATAGTCATTTTACCCCCACAGTGTTTTACAGCAGTCACTAGTGATGTCACTTTCTGTTTAACCCATTACACTCAGACTTATTATCCTAACTCTCCTGCCTGTTTCTTATTCGTGCTACAGTAGTTGCTGAATAATACATATTATCTCCAATTTTTTATTCAAGCAAATGGCCTGTCTCTTTTCTTACAACCAGGTTTTATAGGTCTCCACTAGTTGAGTCACTCCACTTCAAGATAAAAAAGCAATTACTAACATAATATACCTGACTGAATGATTTTGTCTACAATGAATGTGAAGAAACACCTGCTACACTACCAGTCAAAAATTTAGACATTCATTCTTTATTTATCCCCCCCACCACCACGACACACACTTTTTATAGTAATAATAAAGACATCATAACTCTGGAAATAACACAAATGGAACTACGGGAATTATGTTGTGATAAAATAAAAAATAATTTAATATTTTAGCATCTTCAAAGTAGAGGCCCTTTTTGCCTAGAATTTCTAGAAATGTATTCTTGGCATTTTCTCAACTGATTTCTTGAGGAATTTCCATGAGATGTATTAAAGGAGTTCACACCTATACTGCACACTTATTGGCTGCTTTTCAGAATGTTTTGCTCCAAGTCATCCATTTAAAAAAATATTTAGTTTTCTAATAAAAAGGAATGAACACGTTGGCACAATTATATTTTTGTCTACAACACCGATTTCAAACATTTAATCACACACCTTCAGTACAAAAGGTTTTTACGATCATGAGAGACATTTCAGTCGAGTGTCTCCAAACATTCGACCGGCAGCGTAGATGCGACAGTTGATGCATCGTTGCACTGTATAATTAATATAATCAGTAAAACATTAAATCAGATACCACACTCAGAAAACCACTTGCCATAGTAGAGACAAGAAATGAAACAATATAGACATCTTGGTAAACAGAAAAGTACATAATAAAACTGGAATCTGTAGCTGAATCTGATCATATATCATTATGAAAATGTCACAGCTCTGATCTTCACTGCTCACACTAAGGTCATACAAGAAATGAGTTGATTCAATTGGATATCCCACTACCATATAATATGATATGATGATGATAATAATAATAATAATAATAATAATAATAATAATAATAACTCTATCCCTTTTTATCATGACGCCATTATTCTCACTGTCAGAAAAATGGCAATAATATATTGTGCCAATGCAATGGCTTTATTTTTGCCTTTGTGTTATGATCATGCAAACATGCCCAGCTGTCTTCAATGACGCATGATGATGGCATTTATACTGACTCATATTTTCTTTTTAGGTTACATATTCTTTTAATTGGCAATGCTATTGTATTATCTGTATCAAACTGTTTTATCGGCTGGGTTATATTTAATATGTGGGTGTGTGTATCCTCCCCTTAGACCATCAATGCTATGGAAAATAAGATGAAGAGTCTGGAGCAGCGTATTGCTGAGCTCTCTGAGGCCAACAAACTGGCAGCCAACAGCAGCATCTACACCCAGAAAAACATGTAAGAGACTAACGACTATGCTAGATAATGAAAGATCAAATCGAATGAATCACGAATGTAACTCTGCTTCGCTTGGCCATTCTATGTGTGTGTTGGGCAGGAAAGCGCAGGAGGAGATGATCTCAGAGCTGCGTCAGCAGAAGTTCTACCTGGAGTCACAGGCAGGAAAGCTGGAGGCTCAAAACGCCAAGTTGGAGGAGCATCTAGAGAAGATGAGTCAGCAGGAGCAGTGCAAGAAGAGCAGGCTGATCGAGCTGGAGACCAGACTGCGCGAGGTCAGAGAGGGCTGTAGGAGAATTTGAAAGATAAACAGTGTTCCTTGTGTAGTGCAGAACAAGGCAGGATGAAAATTCAGGAAAATATGTTGGATGTTATGACTTGGATATTCAGTTGTTAAAATCACACTCAAGCTACTAAGGTTTCCTTAGAGAGTTTTTTTTTTCTTTCTTTCTTTTTTTAAATTTTGCTGCTACACTGATGCAGCCACCTTAATGCATATAACACTTCATTTTTTCCCCATTTCATGATACTGATAATGACTATTAAAAATTAGCAGGAAAACTGAACATAAGGTTTAAAATCAGTCTTGAAAATGTGTCGAATTTTTACCATGAATACATGGTATTCATCACCTTGAAACCGTAGCCCGGTCGAACCAAGCTATTTTGAATTACTGCTATTAAAATAAGACGTAAACTTTGCAGGGGGTTTGAAAATTATTCAGAATGAATTTATGCACCAGAGAGGAACAGAATTGCCAAAATAGACTGAATGGCCGTGGAGCAATATTGCTGATGCTTATGCTAACAAAATCTTATCTGAGAATCTACATTCATAATATAGAGCAATATTATGAGTGTAATATTATGAGTGTTTCACTCATCCTGTTTGTTATAGTTTGGATTTGACTGGATGTTATTAAAATAAATGTAATTAAAATTCTGCACGTTTTTTTTTTATGCCATATGTTGCGGAACACCTACACCTGATTACTTAATGGCTCAAACAGGTGGGAGCGTGGGCTGCTTATTAAAATCACCAGCACCTTGTCAGAAATAGACAAATATAGTGACATAGAGAAGTGAGAGAGAGAGTGAGAGAGGTGTCTATGAATGGTTTTAGTCATCCAGGAATTAATCGGATAAACTAGGCCTGGATCAAAATAGGACAGTGACTAGAATTGTGTTATAATCTTCTAGACTCTCTGCCACTCATCCGAGGGACTTCAATAGTTGTCTTGCAGTTAAATCCGAATGTTTGACACCTAAGATGTCGTGAAACTTGCTAACGTTATATGACACTGACAGGAGAGAGTACACTCATAAATAAAAGACTTAGGGGAAAAAATGAGAGAGAGAATGGTTATAGTCTCAGAAAGCTGGACAGGATGCGTAGGAAGAGGAAGAAGGTGCACAGAAGATTAATAACTTGTTTGTCGCTTACAAAATAGAGTTTTTGTTCCGAGTTACAAAAGGCTGAATAAATTGTGACTCGGGACTCCATTAGCTGTTTCAAAATGGAGCTGAATCAGCATGGCTTCTGTAGGCGATTAACTGAGTGATTGTGCTTTTTGGTGTCGTGAATAGATGGGTCTGGAGCATGAGGAGCAGAAGCTGGAGCTAAAAAGGCAGGTGACAGAGCTGACGCTGTCACTGCAGGAGAGAGAGTCTCAGATCAGCAGTCTGCAGGCAGCACGTCATGCTCTGGAAAGCCAACTTCAACAGGCCAAGACCGAGCTGGAGGAGACCACGGCCGAGGCTGAGGAGGAGATCACTGCTCTTAGAGTGAGACAAACACACACCCATATACCATACTGTACAGTACATAGTGGAGGAAATAATTTCACTGAACAGAGTGGGAAGCCAAAATGTGTAGAGTTCTGACGGATTCGTTGGTGCGTCCTGGCTGCATCTTGAAATCATATGAAGTTGGTTAGGCTACTTGCTAGCACAGCCAAGTAAATCTCTTTTGTACACTTTTCTGTCCACAAGCTTCAGAATCTTGAAGATTGCAGACTGAGTCTCTACAATCCTTTATGCTTTTATTTTTAACAGGCAAACAAACTCGTGTGGAAAAATATGCAAACAAACTCGTGTGAGCATATGCTCCTCCAAAAAGGTCGTTTTTTCCACCTGTATAGGTACTGGTTTGAAAAATGGTCCACATCATCCCATCTTCAGAATGTTTTTGAAGGGTTTATTTGAAAGAGAAGGCAACCTTGTCTTGTGAAAATAGGTAGTTCTTAGCCACATTTATTAAGTAAATATACCAGAGGTCTGGCTCACGAGACCAAATCTTTGTCCTTTGTCTTTATGAAAATCCTTTTATAATAAATTGCAATATAACAAACAGTAATTGTTTATGTCCATAATAAATGGTTTGATACCTATTTTAGAGTGACATACAAACTACTGTATATCAGTAACAGACACACACACACACACCATTCTTCCACACTGCATATTATAGTGACGCACATACATACATAAGCATGTCAATTGAATTCACAACGTTGTTTTTTTCTCTTCGTTCAGGCTCACAGAGATGAAATTCAACGCAAGTTTGATGCCCTGAGGGACAGTTGCTCGGTATGCAGCTCATCCATTATCTTCCATAATGACAGGCTTACTAATAATTTCATTATATGATCTTTGCCTCCTATATACATAAAAGCCAATTCATTTAGAAACCCTGTGAATAATTTCGGAAGGTTGAACTATTTAGCTGAACAGGATGTGATTGGTGTTGTGCCATTGCAGGTGATCACAGACCTGGAGGAGCAGCTGACCCAGCTGACCCAGGAGAATGCTGAGCTGAACCGGCAGAACTTCTACCTGTCCAAACAGCTGGATGAGGTGACAGATGAGAGCGAGGAAAGACTACAGCTCAGCCAGGATGTGGAGCGTCTACGCAGAGAAGTCGCTGACAGAGAGATGCACCTGAACAATCAGAAACAGGTAGACCACACATACACACCTCAGTGACCAGAATTCGAGGTCTTAAGAAATTTAGACCGTAATTTAATACTGTACGTACCTTTGCACAAAGAACATCGAGACCCTGAAGACGACGTGCAGCATGCTCGAGGAGCAAGTGGTGGAACTGGAGACGCTGAATGATGAGCTTCTAGAGAAAGAGAGACAGTGGGAGAACTGGCGCTCGGCCCTGGAGGATGAGAAGGAGCAAGCGGAGCGACGCACACGCGACCTTCAGCGCCTCCTCGACAACGAGAAACAGAACCGGCTACGCGCTGACCAGCGCAGCACCGAATCCCGCCAGGCTGTGGAGCTGGCTGTGCGTGAGCACAAGGCTGAAATCCTCGCCCTCCAGCAGGCGCTCAAGGAGCAGAGGCTCAAAGCTGAGAGTCTGTCTGATACAGTGAGTCACCCACGTACACACTTTTCCCCATGTTTCATAAGTCTCTTACTGACTCACTAAAGCGCTTTAATACTCACTTCCATTATTTTTCTCTCTATATAATTGGGAACATTGTTATTAGTATTAAAAATGGAGTTTCTTCTCCTGGGTCACTTTCTGATCCTGAGCTGTAATTGATGGATGCTTAGTGCTGAGATAATTACGGATCCCAGAGGCTATTCCTTATTAAGCCTGGAACGGATACGTGGTATTTTGCTGCTGATATAAATGAAGTATTTACAAATGCATTTATAATATTATAGTATATTCTTTTGGTAATTCAAACTGCATAAAAACAGACTAATATTTCAAAGATGCGTTTCTTTTTCTCAAATGCGTGTAATGTTTCGTATTTCTGTCTGCTCTGACAACACTATTTCAAAATGATGTTAAAGGAATACTGCAGTGTGTTTCAACCTTTGGAACTTATGATGGACATTTAAGGGCAGTTGTTGAATTCTGTCTATAAATGATTGAAATACACAACTATAAAAGAAAATCTGAAACCACGTTCAGTTTTATCCAACGTTCCGTCATTGATAATTCGGGTTACGTACACTTTCTGGAAGGTTCATGGCATCCGTACTCTATCGAACCTACATAACTGGGTTGGTAACACACAACCACAAATTCCATAAAGTATGAATGTGTCTAAACTTTTGACGAGTAGTGTATTTGTAGCTTAGTTTCCAAATACTTTTGACTTAAAGATTCATAAAAGCAATGTAGAAAATGCATATTTAGTTTAAACTGTCTTAACAGTCTTGAAATCTTTTAGTGTGTTGTGTATGAGCTTCATTGCTACTGTTGTGACTTACAGTTGAATGATCTGGAGAAGAAGCATGCCATGTTGGAGATGAATGCTCGCAGCCTCCAGCAGAAACTAGAGACTGAGAGAGAGCTCAAGCAGAGGCTGATGGAGGAGGTTGGTCTCGTGTACACATACACACAGGCATTTAGAGCAGCATGATTTCACCTAGTGGTCCATTTGTCGAGCCGGCTTTCGACGTACATGTAACATAGGAGACATTATAAGGGCTCTAAACGTAAGGCAGTACCTGTGTCTATCATGTACCTGCTATTAACATATCCACACAATAAACTGTGACGTTCAGAAATCTTTTAATAGGTGTCAATATCTCTTACTCTCCTATTGTGGACCTTCAGACAGGACATAATGCAACACATTCAACCAATGTTGTTTCACAGGAGGTGCAATTGCACCCAGGTTCACTAAAAGCAAATGACTTTTGAGTGTATATTTCTCACCTGTGTATTTGTCAAGACATTTGTAGTTAAAGTGATTAGTTCGGTTGATCATTGTACATGTGTGAATATCTCAGCAAGGAAAGCTGCAGCAGCAGATGGACCTCCAAAAGACCCACATCTTCAGACTGACTCAGGGTCTGCAGGAAGCACTGGACCAAACTGACCTGCTCAAGACTGAGAGGACAGACCTCGAGTACCAACTCGAAAATATACAGGTACACACACACACTTCGGATCATCATTCAGTTCCCTGTATTGCATTCCCAGCTTGTAGTTGAACCATTTACCAACCTTTTTTTAAGGTTGTACAAGTAACTAGGCTGAACAGCTAATCAAAAGCACTTTGAGAGGCATGAATCATTGACGACCCCTCAGGGATGAATGCAATAGTAGACTAAGAAGTAGTGAAGCTGAAGCTAGATCCTGATTCCCACAGTCTGAGTCCATGCCGTAATTATTCTCTCCTACACACGCTCAACTCGCAGGATTAATGATCTGTTGTTCTTGCTGTCCTCTGCAGATGCCTCACAAATGCATCATATTTGCACACGTACTCACAAAAACAGTAGGATTGTGTGTGCATTTACAGTACTCTGACAGTGCAGATGGTTTCTGGGCCCGTAGAGCCATTTTAACTTCCTGAATGACAGAATGACTGATCGCCACTGTTAAAATGTCCATGCCCATCTCAAGACACTGCGTAGTGGTATATATCTAAACATAGACCAGTAATCCAGCAATAAACCAGAAAGGTAGACGTAAGGATCTTCACAACTTGATTATTCTTTCCAAATCTTTTTTTGGACAGATGATAGAAGAGACAGACTGAAAACAGATGTAGTGAAAAGGTAGAGGATAGAAGGCAAAAGCTATTTGTTCCTAAGTAAAAATAGCATGTACATTGTTGTTGTGCCTAATCTAGTAATGGTCATTATAATGGGTTACTCACATTAAGAATGGTAGGCTACTGTTGTATCGTGTAAATATAAACAGTATTTTGTGCTAAGCTGTCTGTTGATCCAAAGAATTGAATATTAAGGTTTGTGTTGATGTCATGTGATCAAGTTTGCGATTGGCTGATCAAAGCTCCCTATACCCTGTTGTATTTAAGGGTGCAAAATCTGTACTTATGACCAATGTGGTCTTCACTTGGGAGGAAATTGATACTCAATACGTAGCATGTCTCTGATGCATATTGGAAAAACATCGCCTGGTCTTTTTTCCAATCTTCAACTCTCCAGTTTAGGGGAGCCTTTGCCCACTGTAACCTCAAATTCCTGCTCTGAGAGAACCTTGTCTCATGGTTCAATGTGCTTCTATATGAGTTTATTTGCTGAGATGCGTTTCTGCTCAACACGGTTGAAAAGTGTGGTTATTTGCATTGATGGAAACTTTCTGAAGCTCTTCTCCTGTATCTGCCTGATGTTTATGCATGGCTTGGCTGTCGCACAATTTGACGATTTGATAATTACACAAACGACCAGGTGTACAGCTGTTAAAGAGGCTCCTGAATGTATGTCGCTGCCTTATTGTCACAAATGGCTCCGTTTTGAGGTATTCCACAACAAAGAGAAAAGTAAAGGATAATGATAAAGGATAAGTCTGTTATGAGGACTTATCGTAACATCAAAAACCAGTCAGAACTGTTGCAGAGATAGCAGCGCCCTATATCTGTCCATGTGTCAGTGTAAGAAACCGATACACCTGGATTGTACTGCTTATGCCTTTATCAACAAGGAGGGAGATTTGTTCGTTATTTATTTATTTATTTTGTATCAAAGGGCGTCTGACAGATTATCCCATTCATACTTCAACTTTCTACTCATACAGTTTCAGATGAAACGCAAACTAAGTGGCTTTCAATCATTTTCGCCGTGGTCTCTTCTCCTCTCTAGGCCGTGTACTCTCATGAGAAGGTGAAGATGGAGGGCACAATCTCTCAGCAGACCAAACTCATTGACTTCCTTCAGGCCAAGATGGACCAACCCATCAAGAAAAAGAAGGTTTGAGGGATATAACAAGCAAACAAGGCTTATTACCAAGCTTGATTAAGCTTCCCTTCCATTAAAAGTCCCTAAGATGTAATCTTGGTATGATTTGTTCTTCACCAGCTTTAAGGCTGGAGTCATTTATAATTGTTTGGCTGAGGGAATTAATTAGGCTTCAGAGAATGTTAAGTAGAAGACCATTTCCAGGAGCATGATGGGATGGTCGCTCTGTGGCCCCGTGCTGTAGGGTATTTTTGGACGTCGACGGGAGGATATGGTTGCTGCTGGTAACGGGGCAGCAGGCATGGCGCAGGGGCAGCCAGCAGTGCCTATGCAGTACAGCGACATGAAAGCGGCGCTGGACAAGGAGCGAGCACGGTGCACTGAGCTGGAGGAGGCCCTGCAAAAGATGAGGATAGAGCTGCGCTCACTGCGAGAGGAGGGTAAGGAGCAAACACTTTCTAGCTGTGTTTATCACTGTCCAACTCACTATACAGTGAACTGCAGGGTGTTCCAGAAGTCTCCATACATAGTCCTCTGTTTGCCAGCATCGTGTCGGTTGTGCCTTCGTCAGTGGATGTTCCTGGACGTCCGCTTCTCAGTCAGTCCGCAACACTTCCAGTCTTTTTGAATTTGTTAATAAGTTTGGTAACAGTGTCATATGTGTGTGTGATGTGCTCGCCATGTTTCCTGTTAAAGTCCATCGCAACCTTGCGACAGCTTCCAGCCATGAGAACGATTTTAGTACGTTCTTCTTTTGTCAAAGACATTCTTAAAGGCTGTCTGAGAAAAATCTGTATATAATATAAACCAAGTATGAAAAAGTGTGGCAGACATTTTGCTAAAAAGTGTTAATTTCCCAAGATAATGTATGGAGACTTTTGGGGCACCCTGTATTTTCAGGGTCTCCCATTTTATAGTGCACAGCAACAGATAGTGTACAATGATGTACCCAAGTGGTGTCAGAATACCCATAATGCACTGCATTGTTTGGTCCTCAGGCTTGATACAGTAAAATAAATGTGTGGATAATTAATTAGCTAACGTTGTTTTTGCCACGGAATGTGATTAGTGTTGCAGAGTAATGAACAAACCCATGTAATGTAGTGTTGTGAAATCATTTGTTTTCTATAATAGTGTTCTGTGTAGTGTATTCTTCTTTCCATTTAGCCTTTCTTTTTTTCTCTCTCTTAACAATCTCACTTTAATGCATTTCCTCGTTTCTCCTGACTCATTCTTTTTTTGTGTTGAATCCATTTTTGTTTTCTCAGTAGGACGGATGTGGCACTGTAATCAGCTTTCATTCTTGTATTTTGTATTTTGCTGTTCAGCATTTGATTTTGATTTTCTATCTGAACAAATAAGCAGAAAAACAAACAAACAAAAAAATAGCACCTACTTTTTTATTTCAGATTTTTTTGCTGATATTTAGCTTAATATTACTTTTAATTAGGTAGTACGGGATCCATGTAAACATCCGCCATTTTAATCGCTTGTTTTCATCCCATACATGTTGGAGATGAGACTCTTGGCTTCCCATTAATGAGATGTGCTCAATACATAGGATATAACAGTGGTGTTTTAGGACCTACTTTGTGTACTGCATTTCCTATAAAAGGTCATTTAGGATTCACAGTTAACTGTGATCTTGCTTTTAATTTTTACTTGTAAAAATTTATATTTTAAAAAATAGCATTTGTTTATTCAGACCTCTTTTTAAAAAAAAACAACAAAAAAAAACAAACCAAAAGAAACAAAGACTAGATACTGTTTTAAAGAGAGGTCCTAAATGTGGATATTTGAAGAGTACCCTAACAGTGAAATTAGCTCTAGCAGTCTTCGACTCAATAGGTAGCATGCCAAATGTCTTGTAATGTATTTTTTTAATGACATGCTATCTTTTATCATTTGTGTCTGCCTACAAATCCATTTTCATTCCGCTGCCTCTTCGTTTGTTTAGAATTTGACTGATCATGTTTGGACTCTCTCCAGCGGCTCACTTCAAGACCCAGGAGCACGTGGCCCCCTCCACCCCGGCCTCGGCCCGTCACCAGCTCCTTATGTCGGCCATCGTTAAGTCTCCTGAACGGCAGCCAAATCCCAGCAGCCTGCTAAACCCAGCCAGCTCAGCCCGACGCAAGGAGACCTCCACTCCTGAGGGTGAGGCACAGCACTCGATCTGGCAGGAAGTTTTAATTAACAGTGCTTCATTTTAAATTAGCCTCCGTAATTTCTGGATCCTAACTTGATATTTTCTGATTTGCTATCTGACACACCTGGTTAGATTTTGTCAGTCTGTAGCTCAAGGTTGAATGTTGTTTTTTTTGTGTGTTGTTGAAATATTTTATTAGATAAAGAGAATTTTTCATAATAAAACTTAAAGGAAAAAAAAACATACTGGATCATCACTTCTAAAACTCTCTCATCACTCATCTCCGTCTCCTTCGGTACTTTGCCCTCTTCCCTCTCCGGCTTTCTGAGGAACATAGTTCGTCTTTTCACCTTGCCTGTGTGCTCTGTTGCTGTCTTCCCTCTCTTTGTGTGTCTCTGTGAAGGCTGAGACCTTTTTGTCTTCTCTTATCTCTTGTGCTCTTTTCAGAGAAGAGGAGGGTTACATTCGAAAGTAAGTCTCTCGCTCGCTTTACCTCCTCCCCTCTCCTGCTTTTTCCTCTCGTCTTCCCCATCTGAAGGCTGGCTCAACTCATCTATCTACTTGATAAGAGACAGTTTGTGGGTGGATTTATGAAGCTATGCACTTCATAGTAACTCATTTGTCTAGGAGTATTATTTGTTAGTATATTAACAGCTAATAATTCAGGCCATAAATCTTGTATAGAGCAATATGCAATAGAGCAATATGTATGAGAGTATATTGATTTTTAATCCTGTTATTCTAGAGAAACCGTTTCCTTTTGTCAGTTGTGCTTAACACAAGAAGCAAGTCTAAATAATAATAATAATAATAATAATAATAAATACATCTTGATATTGTTTTGTTGAATGTTACATTGACATTTGCAGTAATTTGTGGATTTACATTCGCATTTCAGGCAAATGGCTCGTTACTGCTGTTTAGCCCGTGGTGTAGACAGGAATTCATTTTGATGGAGGATGAGGAAGTATAGTTTAATTAAATCACTTTGTGATCGATACAGTTAAATTTATAAACGTAGCACGCTCGTGCATGGCATCCCTGCCATGTTAATAATGTATTATACAGGGCAGTGGTGGCTTTGGTGGTTAAGGCTCTGGGTTACTGATCGGAAGGTCGGGGGTTCAAGCACCGGTGCTGCCAAGCTGTCACTGTTGGGCCCTTGAGCAAGGCCCTTAACCCTTTCTGCTCCAGGGGCGCTGAATCATGGCTGACCCTGTACTCTGACCCCAACGTCCTGACATGCTGGGGTATGCGGAGAAAAGAATTTCACTGTGCTATAATGTAAACGTGATCAATAAAGACTCATTATCATTATCATTATGTAGGAAATACAATATCTTCACAATACAACAATACCAGGACATTTCCACAGAAAACAATTCAAATAACATACTAATAAAGGGGACAGGACATCTTAAATTTGATGCTGTAATATCTCAATATCCTTGATTGCTTTAAAGCTGACTAGTAGCTTTAAAACAGAAACGGGAAAAGTCTCGCTCGATGAATCCTGTTTCTCACTATAGTGCCAGTCGACAATAAAATGTGATTAAATAAACTAATCGACGTCTTTGTTGTGGACTGTGGTGGTTAAATACGGACGAAATGTTACGAAGACCTTGTCGATCGTTTATGTACATCGTTATTGCACAGTTATTGTGTCCAATATGTTAATTATTATATTATTAGCCTTAAATCTCAAACTGCACAAAGAGGTGAAATAGTTTGCTGTTGTCTGTGCATAGTGGAGTAAGCCTCTCTTCTTTCTCTCCCCCCCCTGTCCCCCTGGCCCAAGCATTGCACCATCCTTTGAGTCTCTCACTAAGTGCACCTCTTCATGCTCTTTCTCTCAGTTTCTCTCTGCATCGAAGCTCTCGATTGTCTTTGATCTAATAATCGAGAATAGATTTTGTCATTTCCATGAAGCATGCAGTGCCCTGCCACTGGCTTCAGAATGAGATTGCACTTCGTTTTTATAGCTTTGGCAGTTGTTTTTAACGTTGCTTTTAGGACTTCAGTCCTCACTGATCTCCCTTCCTCCTCTTTTTGCTATTTTTTATTTCTTTCACTCTCCTACTGTTTTCTTCTTCTTCTTCTTCTTTTTTGTTCCCTGGAGTGCACGGATCTCTGCATGTGAATAGCATCTGTAGAAAACAAACTCGATCTTTTTCCTCTCCTTATTTCCTGTGTAAGCACTGGTAATACATATATTCACCAGCCACTTTATTAGGAACACCTGCACATTCATACAATTATCCGTTCAATCAATCATGCGGCAGCAATGCAATGCATAAAATCAGGCAGATGCAGGTAATGTTCAACAGCACCTACAACAGCAGAAGACCGACACATCAGGTTCCACTCCTGTCAGTTAAGAACAGGAATCCGAGGCTACAGTGGGCATGGGCTCACCAAAACGGGACAGCTGAAAAATGGAACAAAGACTAGGCGATATTTGTTTTGTTTTTTTAATCTTTGGCTGTGCTCAGATTCCTGTTCTTGACTGACAAGAGAGGAACCCTATGTGGTCTTCTGTTGTTGTAACCCGTCCGCCTCAAGGTTCAGCATGTTACGAGTTCTGAAAAGCTTTTCAAGTCAGCACAGTTGTAAAGAGTGATTATTTGAGTTACCTTTGTCATCATGTCAGCTCTGTGTAAACTCTAGACCGTCGTACCTGAAAAGATTCCGGTTGAGGAGTTTCTGGAATACTCATACCAGCTTGTCTGGCACCAACAACCATACCACGGTCAAAGTCACTGAAATCACAGAGATGTGATTGCCTGATTGGATAATTGCATGAATGAGCAGGAGTACATGTGTTGATATTAAAGTGACTGGGGAGTGTAAGTTTATAGGCTTTGGCATAAATGTAAGCGTTACAAACGGTTTTAGAGCATATTAGCTGCACCTCTAGCAACAGGAAGATAAAACAAAGATTTACTTTAAACATGGGGTGCTAAAGGAAGTGCAAAGCACAATAAAAGGTGTCATCTCTTTATGTCTAGGACAAGGTTGCATTTGCAGAATATCACATTTGTTTTTAGGTGTCAGTCAAACGGCCACATAATGGCATTACTGTAAGGCTACATGGTTGCTCTATGCTTTGGGAGTTGGGGAAATAGTGATTTTAATCATTAACTCTGCATGAATTTAGATTAATCGAATTCAGAGTTTGGGTAGCATGCGACCACACTCCTGCTGAGAGCATTACCGTGACCTGCTCTATATCCCATGTCACATGCTCTAGCTAATACCAATTCATCATCAGTCTGACTTTTTCCTCAATTTGTATTTTCCTCCAATACAGCACAGGCTCACCTAATTACCTAACTCTGATACACACACACACACTTTCTTTTTCTCACACACACCGTCTTTCTCTTTAGAATATGGGCGGCGTGTGAAGGAGAGAATGCACCATAACATTCCTCACCGCTTTACAGTGGGACTCAACATGAGAGCTGCCAAATGTGCAGTCTGCCTGGACACCGTGCACTTTGGCAGACAGGCTGCGACCTGCCTGGGTATGCGCTTACTTTTACATATGCACTTGCTTTTTAAAATATATTTTAACAGAGTGTGACAATTTGAGAAGGTTTTTTTTTTTTTTCTGTCAAAAGGTCAGGAAAAGCTATAATGGTACCAATAAATATGAAGGTCCATATTTATTTGTTTATTTTATATATATATATCTATATATATATATATATATATATATATATATATATATATATATATATATATATATATATATATATATATATATATATTTATATTTATATATATATATATATATATATTTATATATATATATATATATATATATATATATATATATATATATATATATATATATACACACACACATTCGTGTTCTTGATTCGGAGTGGTCAGAAGGTGCTGATTAGTTTCAGTTGCATCAAGGGACTCTCCACATGGCAGACGCTCCACATAAACTGAAATTATTAAGTTTTCTGTGAGGAGATATTTATTTGGCATTCTTGGAAGGAGTCTCCAGTGTCAGTGCTTTGGAACAGCCGGAGGTAAGGCTATAAGTTGCCCAGGAAAGTCTTCAGGTCTTCTCCTCTAACGTGGTAACAGGAGCAAAGTCTTTCATGGACATTCCACAACATTAACTGTAACTATAAATGGATGAAAAGTACATGTTCTTGAATTATTAGTGTTGACAAATGTGGTATAACACTTGATTATTTTCCTATAATAGCATACCTTTTCAAATTTTATTCCTTACACAAGTCTTTGTAATATTTACATTTCTCTCTCTCTCTCTCTCTCTCTCTCTCTCTCTCTCTCTCTCTCTCGCGCGCGCACGCTCTCTGCTTTTGCTGTCAGAATGTCATACTCTGTGCCATCCCAAGTGCTCCCCGTGTCTTCCTGCTACATGTGGTCTGCCTCCGGAATACGCAACCCACTTTTCTGAGGCTCTGTGCAGAGACAAGGCCAACTCGCCAGCCCTGCAGGTCAAAGAAGCTTCTGGACATGTGCGCCTGGAAGGCTGGATGAAGCAGCCTAGGTAGGAGCAACAGGCGTAGGGTAAAGTTTACTAGGAGCGAAGCAGTGTCTAAATTCAGGGGTTTAGAAATGGTGCATTTGATCTATATTTGCTGTTTGTTTGTTAGATATTCTTCGTTTAAGTTCAGTTAAACTTTGTGTTAATGCAGTGTCTATCCATGATGCACCAAAAAGACATTAGATCTTGTTCTTATATAACACACTTGCATCACACACGCTGCTTTAAATGGAAACTGTATTCTTAATATTCACCGTGAACACATTGCAGGAACGGGAAGCGCGGCCAGCAGGGCTGGGAGAGCAAGTATGTCGTTCTGGACGGAACTAAAGTCTCCATCTATGAGTCAGAACCCAGAGAAGGTATTTAAGAACTTCACTGTGTGTGTGTGCAGAGTGTATACATGCTACACTTCACTCTCACTGTGTGCGTGTGTGTGTGTGTGCACTGCAATATGCATATATGCTGATGAAATACAGACACCACAGCTGTGAGTATTAACAGGTGTCCTGTAGCCCTCCAGTGTATCATGTGATTGATTTATTTAGCACTGTTTAAGAACAAGATTACAGATGGCTTTGCAGAGCAGTTAAAACATTAGAATGCAAAGATGACTGAGAGGAAAAAATTAGATGTGATGGAATTTTAAAAAAGAAAAGATGATTAAATAACTCAACTAAAAGCCAACAAAATTTTAATAAATAATTTGGAACGTTAGACCTCATTTGTCATAGCAGGCTGCGGAAACCTTATCTGCACAGTATTACACGCAGCAACGGTGCATTCTTTCTGCCTGCAGCATTTTCTGAGTCAAGATAAACTAAACGTGGCCATTCTGGTAACATAATTAGGGTCTGAATGAAAGATTTGTATACCACAGGCCGGACGCACCGTATAATCTACGTCTAATAGCAAACAGATTAAACAGATGATGTTATTTCACAAAGAAATCATAGTCACCGTCGATCTGGTGACGATCTGGTTCTGTAGGAGACGTTTATTTAACTTTTACAAAAGGAGAGTCCAGTGTCAAGCGTAACCCTCAGAGATAATGTCTTCAGGATGGAGTATATTTCTGGTTTTTCGTGGTTTCTGTCTTATTAAATTCCAGAGAAAGTGATGGAACACCTGTTTATACTGTAGCTACTCTGGTGACAGGAACTAACTAGTTTTATGGGCATTCCACAACATTACATGTAACTACAGTATAAGTGTTAATTGTAATCGTTAGGAAATTTCTTCTGTATTTAAAGAGGAATAAAACACTTTGGCCATCAATCCTGCCTGCCACTGAGTACTCTTCTACAACCGCATGCTCTGTAGTTTTATATTGCTTACTTAAGTCAACCTGATTAGCCTTTTGAGCTGATTAGCCATTGTTCCAGCTGAGCTCATTAGGTAAAAATTTCCTCCAGCGACCTTTTGTGTGATTGCCATTTTCATTTCCTCACTGCATAAAGCTGTGTAATACACAGCAACTGTGCAAAAGTCAGGTACATGTGAAGAAATGCTGTAAAGTAAAGATGACCTCAGAAATAACGAAATTCAATCTTTCTACTTAAAAGAAAAATGCTACAATGTGCAGTAAACAGTAATAAAGTAAACTAAATCATTGTTTTGTTTATTACAATGTTCTTTTCCCTCAAAAATAATTGATCAATTTGTGTAGTTAGCTGATCAGGAAATTAGCTTATAAGTTTTACTGAGCATCTAGTTCTTCTAGAGACTTTGTCTGTCACACTTGCTCCTTTTGGTTTGCATACAAAACCCAGGAGCCTTCATTAGGATTTGGGTTGTTTTTTTTTTTTTGGTTGTTTTTTTTTTTTTTTATAGCTGCATTGCGTTCTGACATACAAATATTTTTCTGTAACATTTTTTTTTATGGAAAAGTAATGTTTGGAAATCTGAAATGTTTTTATACTGACTCAATAATGCAGAATTCCTCAAATAAATATCTATAACAAAATTTGTACTGAAAAAAAATAGGGTGCCTAAGTATTTGTACAGTATTATTGTACATAACCTATAATTATAGATAAGATTCGTGTAAGTGCAAATCATGTAAGTAATAGTTATTTGTGTGTGTGTGTGTGCGTGTTTCAGATTCAGTGAAGCCACAGGAGGAGTTTGAACTGTGTTTACCTGATGGTGACGTGACTGTACATGGAGCTGTAGGAGCCTCCGAGCTCATCAACACTGCAAAGTCAGGTTAGGGTCCGAGCACACACATCTGTTAGGCTTCTAACATCGTTTTGCTCTTCGGAATCTTGTTCATTAGACTCACTTGATGTAATTTTACACTGGATTGTGTTTCAGTTTGCATTCACATGAAAGCACTGACTGGACCTGTCAGTAAGTTGACATAAAAAAGCAGTACTCGTGATTTTGTAACCATGGCAACACTGTTACTACGGGGTTCGACTGTACCTGATAACTAGCTTACTAGTCTGACTATGTTGCTGAAGAGAGCTCCTCTAACTAGACAGCGATTTGACTGTGACCATAGATAGCAGTAATTCATTCACTAACTCACAAAACCTAACGAGAAAATGTGTGTGTGTGTGTGTGTGTGGGCAGATATACCATACGTGCTGAAGCTTGAGTCTCATCCACACACAACATGCTGGCCTGGTCAGTCGCTCTACTTCATGGCCCCCAGTTTCCCTGATAAACAGCGCTGGGTGGCTGTTCTGGAGTCCGTGGTCGCCGGCAGCAGGAGCTCCCGCGAAAAATCCGAGTCTGATGCAGTGAGTAGACTTTTATGATTATAGCACTTTTATATTATAAAAAGTGTTGTCTGTAATATAATGCTTGCATATCTCTTCTATATTCAAAAGTTTCAACATGCATGTTGACATTGCGCAGTAATCTGATCGTATTATTGAATCGTAAAATTCACGTGCATATTAAATTGCTATAATGGTTTAGTGACTTGAAAATAAAGTAAGGCTTTATATTTACTGAAGCATTGCAATATAGCTCTTTTTTGTTTGATTGTTCTCCTCATGATGGTTTTCCAGTGTAGCAACAACGTAATTTGAACCCGTATGAACAACATTTTTTCAAGGCTCTTTGTTTGGTAATTAGTGGAAGACTTTTATACATTCTATGCGTGTTGTTCAAGCACAAGCACCATTGCTTGTAAAACTGTTTATCCAGACAGGATGGCAATTCATTTGGCAATTTTTCAAAACACCCCTGGGGTCACTGAAAACCAGTATCTATTTTGGGAGGAATTAATTTTTTTTTCAGTGGAGGAGTGAGGAAAAACACTAACATCACACATCTGGATGGGATTAAAACCACATAACACCTCTCAAGCATGAAATTACTCCAGCAACCCATGTAAAAAATAGTTCTGTCCAAGAAGATCTTTTTTTTTTGTACACCTTTGACTAAATGTACAGAATTAACATCACATTATTTCCATTCACACCACTGACAGTTTGTTTAATTCCAGTTATTTCTTCTAATTCATCAGTTTGTTTGTTCCTAATCCAGTCCAATCTAATCTCTAATCTAACGTGTGATCTGTGACGTGTGTGTGTGTGTTGTATGATCACTGCTGTAGGCAAGTGTAGCTAAACGACAGAAGACACTCTCTCCACTAGTACAGGTAAACCCATTTCAAGCCTCCAGTTATTTGAGTTTGCCTGCTCCTTGGAATGTGTCCTACTCATTTTCTCCTACATACTCACACAAATCCTCATGTGAGATACGTTCAGACCCTCGAATAATAAAGCTGGGGTGTCAAACTCATTTTCTGCCCATGTCATGTTGCCATTTTTTTGGTTTGTCCTTAAATGTCCATAAATAACAACTTTAATTCATTAACTTTTAGTAATTATTCAGTAATCTCTGCTCTTAATGAACAATGGAGGGCTTTTCTAACAGATAGACTATTTAAGTGTATTCATTGTAATCTTTTTTTTTTTTTTTTTTTTTTAGCAGTCTGCTAAAACCCAACACTGCAGCTAACTTCTGTAAAACACCCCAAAATGGAATTTTTATGCCGATAATATACACTGATCAGCCATAGCATTAAAACCACCTGCCTAATATTGTGTAGGTCCCCCTTGTGCCACCGAAACAGCATTGACTCGTCAGGACATGGACTCCACAAGACCTCTGAAGGTGTGCTGTGGTGTCTGGCACCAAGACGTTAGCAGCAGATCCTTTAAGTCGTGTAAGTTATGAGGTGGTGGCTCCATGGATCGGACTTGTTCGTCCAACACGTCTCACAGATGCGCGATCTGATTGAGATCTGGGGAATTTGGAGGCCAAGTCAACACCTTGAACTCTTTGTCATGTTCCTCAAATCATTCCTGAACAATTTTTACAATGAAGCAGGACACTATCCTGCTTAAAGAGACCATTGCCATTAGGCAATACCGCTGCCATGAAGGAGTGTACTTGGTCTGCAACAATGTTTAGGAAGGTGATATGTGTCAAAGTAACATCCACATGAATGCCAGGACCCAAGCTTTCCCAGCAGAACATTGCCTAGAGCATCACACTGCCTCTTCTAGCTTGCCTTCTTCCCATAGTGCATCCTGGTACCACCTCTTCCCCAGGTAAGCGACACACAAGCACCCGGCTAGCCTTCGCTCCCAACTCACATCAATGAGCCTTGGGCGGCACCCATGACCCTGTCGCCGGTTCACCAGTTGTCCTTCCTTGGACCACTTTTAGTAGGTACTACCTACTGCATACCGGGAACACCCCACAAGACCTGCCCTTTTGGAGATGCTCTGACCCAGTCATCTAGCCTTCACAATTTGGCACTTGTCAAAGTCGCTCAGATTCTTACGCTTGCCCATTTTTTTCTGTTTCCAGCACATCAACTTAGAAAATTGACTGTTCACTTGCTCCCTAATATAACCCGCCCCATGACAGGTGCCAATGTAACGGGATAATCAATGTTACTCACGTCACCTGTCAGTGGTTTTAATTTTATGGCTGATCCCTGTATTTTGTACTGTATATACTATAGAAAACAGAACTGTATCTTATCAAAATGATGGTAAAATTGTTTTATTTAGGCGTCTGCCTGTAAAGATCCTCTTTTATAAAGAGCCGGTTTTACAGATACGGTTGTAAAACAGTCAGTCTGCCTAGCTAAGTGTGTTTTCCTCGAAGGTGTGATCAAATCCTTGGATATTTACTTGCTGTGGCAAAACTGACATAAGCCTAACATGTTGAGTATGTACCACATACCAGCTGTCAAAATGTCACCATCAGATCATCAAAACAAAGAAGAGTGCTTGCACATTCTGTACAGACGACAGGCTTTAAAACTAATGAAAAGACATTAATAAAAAAAAAAAAACTTTAATCGACAGAGCAGAACTGGTAGAATGAATGAGCGCTTTTTCCTCCCACTGATGTTAGTGTGAACAGAGATCAGTGGAGTGAACAGATGATGATGATGAGGCTTGTGTTTAAATACCAGGAATGACTTTTACCTCAGGTGATGAGACCGAGACTGGCGTAAGAAATAACTCATTTCTCACTGTAAGCTTAAAATTCTTTCAAATTTACCAGGTTTTTTCCTAAGTAGACTTCAAAACGCTGTAACTTGTTCGAAAGAGAAATACAGTTCAGTTCACGAAAGTCTGTAGGTTTTCGCAGACCACCACGCATAACTGAATAATGCAGCTTGTCTCTCTATTAGATTTCGCATGTTTGAAAAGGATCTACCGGTTGTACATTTTGACGCTATGAAAGACCGTATTTCCAGAAACACTGCTCCGTCTTGTTTTTTTTCTTTTCTTTTTTTTTTTTTTGTGGTTGTTGTTGATGTAAGCACCCTGCTGTGTTGAAAATGCCATTCTCCAACCATTTAGCTGAGCTGTTTCTGGTTGTGCGGCAGTTTACCAATTTTAGCTTCGTTTCATAAGAGTGACGTGAACTGTACGCGTTTATAAATGTCACGGCTCCTTTATAAAGAAATGGCATTGGCTTCTCAGTATTCACCGCCAGTCTATCTGTAGCTATGCTGACTTTGGGGGGAAACTAGAATTTTGGGTCGGTTATTATTTTACACTACAGCTAATGCTGCTTAGCGTGTTATAAATTGTTTCAATATAACTGTTCGGTCCACAGTCTTTGAGTTTGACACCTGTGAATTAAACCATCCCAGGCTTGCCAAAACATGGACTGCGCATATGTGTGTATTAGTTTGCAGCTCAGCATGTTTTCGATTTTTTTTATTTAATTCTGTGACTATTTGCTGTGTGTGTGCATGTGTGTTTTGGTTGCACTTTCATCCCATGAATGCTGTTATCCTTCCCCTCTGTACAGGACTCAGGGAATTGATCTGCTTAATGCTTTAGCCTTGCTGGCTTATAAGCAAGAGCCCCTGTGGTCATGTTGCTACTTTGTGTGTGTGTGTGTGGTGGAAAAGCTGGGTGCTTCCTCCTGACATTATAATTCCCAACCAAGGTTATAGGATACATTAGTGCACCATTTTTGTCTTCATCTCCTTTTCTGTGTCATATTCAGAAACTGTTGGGGAATTCGTTGTTGAAGCTAGAGGGTGATGACCGGCTTGATATCAACTGTACTTTACCGCTGACTGATCAGGTATTCCATGAATATTCCACAATCTGCTCATATTGGACAGATCCATGTATATTGACACTTCTAACCTGATACTTGTGAACATTTTGTAAAATAAAATTTAAAAAAAAAAGTATACTATGCATGTCTGACATTTGGTTAGTCCGCTCTGCAAATGATGCCGTGTAATTGCTTAACGCACTGTGTAAATGTCAGAATTGGCGATCTCGTCACTTTGTGTATTTCTCTTTTCAGATTGTAATGGTGGGTTCGGAAGAGGGTCTGTACGCTCTGAATGTGATCAAGAACTCTCTGACTCACGTCCCGGGCCTGACCTCCGTCTTCCAAATCCAGATTCTCAAAGAGCTCGACAAATTGCTCATGATCACAGGTCAGTACACACACAAATATACTCCATGCATATAAATTGCCGGTCGTTTGCTATACCATTCTCGTAACTCATAGCGCCGTTGAATGCTCTATTCTAATTGGACAGAAGGTGTTGATTAGTTTTCTTTAAAAGCAGCTCTGACTGATGCTCGGTGGATGCTCAACATCCACCAAAAAAAATAAATAAATAAAAAAATGTATATATTTTCTTATATAGCAAAGAACAATCAATAATTATGATATGGTGATATTTTTGGTAAGAAGAATGTTTATTTAACATTGAGAGGAGTCTCTAGTCAGTAAGTAAAATCTTCAGGACAGATGTCTTACTAACTGCTCGTGAGGGAATTGCTGCTTATAGCTGCTCTAACGTAAGCAATAACAAGAACTAACTTGTCTCGTGGAGACAATATTCATTTAATAAATTACAAATTCGAATCATTGGCACATCAATGCTGTACAAGCGGAATGAAACTATCAAACCACCGTAACATTGAATAGTTATTCCTTACATCTTATATCTTTGACTTCTAAGCTGTATGAAGGCTTTATATTTGTTACTGCTAGCATGCTTTTGTCCTTCCAGAACACATAATCATTTTTACTGACAAAATAATTTAAGTATTTATATCTGACCATACTTTGATCTTGTTTTGTGTGTGTTGTGCAGGAGAGGAGCGAGCTCTATGTCTGGTGGAGATTAAAAGAGTGAAGCAGTCACTGTCTCAGTCTCACCTGCCTGCCCAGCCTGAACTCTGTCCTTACATCTTTGAGGCAGTGAAGGGATGTCATCTCTTTGCCTCTGGCAAGGTGTGGACTCGGGCTTGAATTATATATCAGAAAAACCCCATCAACGTTAAAGGCATTCTCTGATGTTTTCGGACTGAATCGCTATCCGCACGTCTGTAGCGTATGGGAGATTACCACAAAGCTTCTTATCATTCCCTTCATTATGAAAAGGATGTTTTGTTTAATTGAAACTCACTTATAATGGAAGTATAAGGGTGGTTGTTGGGACAGGATGGGGCAACATGAAGAAATTATTCCCATTGATAATCAGTCCTACGGCGCAAATGTAGATAATAAATAAATACTGGAGGACTCTCAGAAATCAATTATAATAAAAATATGATTGCTCATGTTATTAGGTTTATATGAGCCTAATGAGCCCATGTGGTCACACTGGAAAAAAAAAACAACAAAAAAAACTATTCCAATTGCAATTAGATCTCCAAAACTGTCATTTTCGCCACATCATCTTTTCCTGAAACCTATTTTATGGTTGGTACCTGTGAGGGAAACCAATAATGTGGGAGTGCTCCTTTGAGTGTCCAATGAATGAATAATTATGTTGCATACCCTTTGCTTTTATATCACAAACCCCACTGAGAGTCGTGGCAGTAAAATACTTCTCTGAAACATGTGTTACAAAGGTTTTCATTGGTGCACTGAGTATTTTATCCATGTCTGTGTGTGTTGTGAAGATTGAGAATGGGATGTGTATCTGTGCTGCAATGCCCAATAAGATCACCATCCTGCGCTACAACGAAAGCCTCAGCAAGTTCTGCATCAGGAAGGTGAGTCTGCAAACTCAGCACTAATCACATGCTTCTACAGCCCATCGCTCCATCATCACTTCCTCTGCTGCAGTTATTTCACTCTGACACTGCTATCTACCTACCTATCTACCTATCCATCCATCCTCTCTCTGTCTCTTCCTCGCCTTCAAATATCTATGTCTATCTATCTATCTATCTATCTATCTATCTATCTATCTCTACCTACATACCTATCCATCCATCCATCCTGTCTCTGTGTCTCTTCCTCGCCTTCCCATACCTATCTATCTATCTATCTATCTATATATCTATATATCTATCTGTCTGTCTTTTCTCTGTCTGTATCGTATTTTTCTCTTTATTCTCTCACTCTCTGTCTGGGTTGTTTGTCTTTCCGTCTTTCTCTGTGTCTTCTCTCGGTCTCTTGCTTGCCTTACCCTATTGATCTGTCTGTCTGTATATCTATCTATCTGTCTATTCTTTCTCTCTGCCTCTTGCACGCATTGCCTGACCTATGTATTTATGTCTGTCTTCTCTCTGTCTTTCTCTTTCTTTATTTGTTCTTGCTCACTCTTCTTTTTTTTTCTGTCTTCTTCTGTCTGTTTTCTTTTCTGTCTGTCTTTTATTTTTCTCTCTATTCTCTCGCTCTCTCTGCCTTCTCCATCTCTTGCTTGCCTTACCTTTATCTGTCTATCTATCTATAAATTTGTCTATCTATCCTTCATTTGCGGTCATCTCTCTGTATCCTCTTTCTCTCTCTCTCTCTCTCTCTCTCTCTCTCTCTCTCTCTCTCTCTCTCTCTCTCTCTCTGTCCTCTCTCTCTCTCTCTCTCTCTCTCAGGAGATCGAGACCTCAGAGCCCTGCAGCTGTATCCACTTCACAGGTTACAGCATCATCATCGGCACAAACAAGTTCTACGAGATCGAGATGAAGCAGTATGTGCTGGAGGGTACGGCTTACACACTCACTCACACATCCATTTTCTCACCTGGCTCGTGGTTTAACGGGGTGTGTAATGCAGTTTTGATTAAGGTGTGTGTGTACGTTGTCATGCAGAGTTCCTGGATAAGAACGATGTGACTCTGGCCTCTGCCGTGTTCGCCGCCTCCTCGCACAGCTTCCCCATCTCCATCATTCAGGTGTCTTGTGCCCCACAGAAGGACGAGTACCTGCTCTGCTTCCACGGTACACAGCTTTCCGATTGAGATTGTGTGTGTGAGAGCTTGTGTTTCTGCCCTTTGTGAGGACCAGATGTCCTTAGTTCCATCCTACAACTCTCTGCTTGTAACCTACCTGCAAGAGTTTTTTTAACGAACGTCCCAAAATATAAATGAAGGAGTAAACACCGGTGGATGTTTTTCCCTTTTTAAAAAGGACATTAAAAAAGCACCAATAGACTCTGAGTGGAAGATTTTGGCTGCTCGTCCTTAGACTATAACAAGCCAAGCGCAGTTAGACTGAACGTGTAAAGATATGTGTAGATGTTAATTGTGATGTAGATATTAATTGTGTCCCGTGTGATTGGAGGGTGGTGTCCTTTTTATTTTGGACTATGGGGCAATAAAATAATGATTTCCTTTTGTAAAGAGTCTGGGACGTTTTGTCAGTAAATGAAACCATCTGCAAAAACCGAGACACTATCTTTCATTAAGTGCTTTATACAAAACTATTTATTTAATAACGTAACGATGGGATTACCTGTACACTTTTCAGAGCAGCGGCTATATGTCATTTGTTCCGAAATGCTCATCGTGTCAAAAGTATTTGTGGAATGTGTTGAGCCAAGCTATATGTAACGTTCTCCATGCCATTTGCAGAGTTTGGGGTCTTCGTGGACGCGTATGGCCGCCGGAGTCGCAGCGACGATATTAAATGGAGTAGACTGCCTCTGTCGTTCGGTAAGTCTGTGTGTCCGTGTGTGTCCTTCCTCCCATCAGCAGCTTTCTATTTGCAGCATATAAATAGTCCCGAGTGACATCAGTGATTCCATTTTAATATTCTTGCACGCTGCAGCCTACAGAGAGCCGTACTTGTTCGTCACTTACTTCAACTCTCTGGATGTGATTGAGGTTCAGAGCCACTCTGCGCTGGGGTAGGACCCCGCTTTATATTCTGCACATTATATATAATCACTATTATACTTAATGTACTTCCTATAGTCTTATAGTACTAAGATAATGAACTCTGTGTGTGTGTGTGTGTGTGTGTGGGTTAAAAAAAATAAACAGGCCTCACACCTACGCTCACCTAGACATCCCTAGCCCACGGTACCTGGGTCCTGCCATCTCATCTGGCGCTGTGTACCTGGCCTCTTCTTACCAGAACAAGCTGAGGGTCATCTGCTGCAAGGGCAACCTGGTGCAGGAGAGCTCGTCCTCCGAGCCTCAGAGAAGTGGCTCCACACGCAGGTCAGCTGGTTATCAGAGCACGTTCATACACACACTCTCACTCAGAGTTTGGGGAACTTGAGTAGCACTGCCAGGTTGTTGTGGTTGAGCATGTTGGTGAAGCCTGTCGGTACATGGACCAGGGTTGGTTGTCAGTGTTAATATACACCTTTAATCTCAGGCTGCTGAGTAATTGCTAGCCCTTTTCCACCACCAAGATACAAGATAGAAGTGCTGGTGCCATTATCTACTGTTGCATGCATTTCCAGCACAAAAACTCTTGTTCTAGGAAAAATTAGTTCTGTTGCAGGACCAAAATATCTAGAACCATGAACCGGGTCACGTCAGGGGCTTGGTGATGGTGTCATTGTGTCACCATGACAACCATGTAAGCAAGTGATTTGCATGACCGCCATGAAAACAACCCTGCATTAGTCACGTGCTGTTTGTCACGTAAGGACACGACAGTGTTACTTTTGTTTAAAATCTATTATATAAGAATACTTTGGCTTTTCTTCCATTTTTCTGAGTGCAGATGTGGTTGTATGGGGACTAAACACAGGTAGGAACTAGAGGTTCACAGATAACCTGCAGGATTGGTCTGTGGAATTCACTGGGAGCCAGTTGTCTGAATTTGTACCTAATTTGCCTGGACTGAGAAAAATCTCGACTCAGACGTCACTTGACGCTCTGAATCACGGCTCTGGATCACACGCTTGCATAGAAGATGAACAGCCGCCTGTCACATTGATGCCCGCTAGTGTGTAAAGATTCGGAACTCATGGTTTGAAGATGATTAATTATTATAAGTACAGGGTGTCCCAAAAGTCTCCATACGTAGGGGAAATTAACACTTTTTAACATTTAAACGTCTTCCAAAATTTAGTATGTATATCTTTTTCAGATAGCCTTTAAAGAATGACGTATTGAAATCATTCACATGGCTAGATCGGGAAACTGTCGCAAGGTTGCAATGGGCTTTAACAGGAAACATGCCGAGCGTGTCACACACACGACACTGTTACTAAACTTATTAACAGATTCAAAAAGATCGGAAGTGTTGCAGACGTCCACGACCATCCACTGACGCAGGCACAACCGACGCGATGCTGACAAACATAGCCTGTGCATGGAGACTTTTGAGACACCCGGTATACTGTATCATTTCCATTCCAGCTATAACCCCAGTTCCAAAAAAGTTGGGACGCTGTGTAAAATGTAAATAAAAACAGAATGCAATCTTTTACAAATCTCATAAACCCATATGTTTAAAAAAAAGAAAAAAAGTTGCCCCCATTCCAAGTTTTTTGAGATTGAGTGTTGCGGCCATTAAATTTAAATTTACCGTATTTTTTTTCTTAAAATGGTACATTTCCTCAGTTTAAACATGATCTGTTTTCTCTGTTCTATTGTGAATAACATATGGGTTTATGAGATTTGCAAATCATTGCATTCTGTTTTTATTTACATTTATTTACATTTTACACATCGTCCCAACTTTTTGGGAATTGGGGTTGTACAATGATGATGGAAATTAGAATAAACAGTTAAAAGTAGACAAAACAGGCATCTTTCTCATTCAGCATGTTGTCCATAGATGTTTAAGCATTGTACTTGGACACAGACCGTTTCTTAAAAAGATTAGCTTGTTCCTGAACAGCACTGACTCCGGCGCTGTGCGAGTGGAAAAGGGCTGATCAGGGGACATCACCTGGGTTTGTGCTTGTACTAATATATCACTCAGTGTGTGTGTGTGTGTGTGTGTGTGTGTGTGTGTGTGTGTGTGTGCGCGTGTGTGTGTGCATGAGAGCACGTCTCTTGGTGTGTACATGGATGTTTGGGGTGTGTGTGAGTAATAGCGGTCTGTGTGGTCATGTGGTCCACCCTGTGTGTGACACTCACAAATGCATCCGGTTCTTTACAGGAGGAAGAACGCTTTTTTTATTTGCTCCAAGGAGTGAGAGAGGCTATTACTATTTTATGTTTATTTAATATAAATGTGATCAGCTGTGATGAACTGTAATATGAATAAAGAAAGTGTTTTTAAGAACATTTTTGGAATCCCTCATATCAGTACTGCCACCTGTTGGTACTTTGGCCTGTTGCACATTGAGTCATTGCAGGGTTCTTTTTTTGTTTTTTAATTTCCCATGCACACTCACACACACACACACACACACACACACACACACACACACACACCAGCAATATTAGTGCTGTTTAAACAGATGCTCATAGTGAAAATGCTTTGTTTTAATAAATCATCATTCGTCTTAAGTAGTACGACGAGACCGCCGCTGTGAGGATGTTTTGATCATCATTGAAGGGGTAAGCAATTATCAGAGCTGATTTTTATAAATACACAGAGGTGGATTATGGGAAGTTGGGAAACACAGTCGAGTGTATGTCTGCGATGCGAATGATGTAAATTCCCTCACTAGCACACTTCTTTGCTGCGTGTGTTATGAATGTTTTCAGTTATGTCAATATGCAATGCAGTTTATTAAAACAGACCAGGAAGCTGTGATGGCACAGTTTAAAGACTGACCCATATTTCGTCACCTGGTCTTTTTCTAATCTTCAGCTGTCTGCCATTGATAGCCTCAGATTTCTGTTTTTGGCTGACAGGAGTGGAAACTGTTGTGGTCGTCTGACTCAAGGTTCGACATGCGTGTTCCGAGATGCTTTTCTGCTCAACACAGTTATAAATAGTGGTTATTTGAGTTACCCTGGCCTTCCTCAAACCAGCCTGGCCAATCTCATCTGATCTCTCTCATCAACAAGGTGTTTCTGCCCATAGAGCTACTGCTCACTAGATATTTTTCGTTGTTGTTTTTGTTTGTTTGCTTTTTTTTTTGTACCATTCTGTGTAAACTCTAGAGAGCGTGAAAATCCCAGGAGATCAGCCGTTTCAGAAATGCTCAAACCAGCCCGTCTGGCACCAACAAGCTCTTGAGCGCTTGTATCTGCATGATTTTGTGCATTGCGTTGCTTCCACATGATTGGCCTATTGGTTAATAATACAAGTCTTCCTAATAAAGTGGAGGGTGAGACCAAATAAATGTGTGTGTGAGAGAGATATGCAGACGTTGGTTTTGTTGATGGTTCATGTTCACAGGCTTCTGTGATACCGTGGTCACATTTATGAGGTTAAAATGCATTTTTGATTTGAGCTGAATTACAAAGTGTGGTGAAAAATTTTGCTCTAGATAGTCCACAAACATGTAAACATGGCTCCCATGCATGTTGGTGTAGAAATACTTGAATTCTGTTTTGTAGTCTAATATTGCTGAGCCTTATGGAATTATGAAAAGAGATAAACCCGGGTTAGGAGTTGTAGTGTTCCCCTGCGCCTGGGCTAGATTTTGAAGACTCTCTCTCTCTCTCTCTCTCTCTCTCTCTCTCTCTCTCTCTCTCTCTCTCTCTCTCTCTCTCTCTCTCTCTCTCTCTCTCTGTTTTTGGAATGTGTCAAGATTGTAACACAAGTGTAGTTGTTGGCCTTACTACAACTGAACGAATACAGCATTTAACACGTCCACCTGCGTTTTTCCCTAGCAGCCCAAACAAGCGCGGCCCACCCTCCTACAACGAGCACATCTCGAAGCGGCTGGCTGCGGGCCCCGTGCCTCAGGACAGCATGCAGCAGGTGGCCACACCGCGCCGGTACCGTGAGGCTCGTACCGAGTTCCGCAGAGACGCGTCTCCATCCGGACCACTGGAAAGGGAGAAGTCCCCGGGCCGCCTGGTGGACAGGGGCATGGATACCCGGCTCGAGCGTTCACCCGCCCGCGTGATGGAGCTGAGGAGGGAGAGGTCACCCGGTCGTGCATTTGAGAGGCTGCACACGGGCTCGTCCCGCACACCAATCAACGGTGTCAACAAGGTACCACTAACCAGACCTGATGCACAAAAATCTAAACAATAACACGAGCGTGAAAGTTGCACATAATTGACTAGGATATTGGTGAGCATATGACTTTTGTCATCTCGACTCTACTGTATTAACCATGCTCCATTTTTGCAGTGGACTATTTCTTGAAATATTTTGTTCCTCAACTAGCTAAATAATTGTGATTAAATTATTGGGATTTCAGGGAAAAGTATATGCATGCGTGTGTATAAGTCATGTTTTGGGCTTGTGGCGGGCACGGTGGCTTAGTCGTTAGCACATTTGACTCACACCTCCAAGGATGGGGGCTTGAATCCCGCCTCTGCCCTGTGTGTGCGGAATTTGCATGTTCTTTCTCCCTGCACTTTGTTGGTTGACAAGAAGTAATGCAGCTATTTATTAGGGTTTTTTTTAATTTAGGCGCACTTTCTCCTTCAGTGTTTCCATACTGATGTGTATATATGTCTGTCTGTGTGTGTGTGTTTGCACGTGCATACAGGTGTGGGATCAGTCATCGGTGTAAGTGAGGGAGAGAGAGGAACCCAGCCCATCTTTTTATTGTATCGTACCAAAAAGAAGATTGTCGTAAGTCATGTGACCCAGGCAACTACCCCGTGGGCGAAAACAGAGGCGCCGTGTGAAACCCCCGCACAGTAACGCTTGACACAGCACAATCTCTCACTCTAGACGCCTTACATAAGATTAATATTATTGACACCCACCTGGCCAGCAGTATGTAGTTATACTAACATTTCTAAACTTCCTTGGAGGGGTTGCTTGGTTACATGAGGTTTTTTTTTTTCTTCTTTCTTTCTTTCTTTCTTTTTTTCTTTTTTCTTTTCGCCTTGATGTCAATTGTCAGAAATGTACAAATGGAGGAATATGACACACATGACCCTTTTCTTTTCTGTCCTTTATTTCCTGAGCCTGAAAGCACCACGGGGCAAAGATCATTACGAGACGGTCGAATGAGCACCACTCTGAGCACCGTCTCTAATCTTCAGCATGATCTTAACACTGTGATGCTTTTTGGAAAGCAGGCTCTGCACACACTCTGATGTCTGTCTGTCTCTCTGTCTCTCTCTCTGTCTCTCTTCCTTCCTCTCTATCCACACTACACAGCCCCTGTTGAAGGAACAGGAACTTTGTAACACTTCAGGATGTCATGTGACACTTGTATATAAGCGGTTTCTTTTTTAAAAGGGAATACTAAGGCTGGTTAAGCCATGTCTATTTTTGTTAATGAAAAAAAAAAAAAAAGTGAGAAGCTCATTTGTAAACATTTCCTCTTGAATGTCCAGACGAACCATGTGGACCATGTATGACGTCCATGCGTATGCTTCAAAGTGGAACATTTAGCTTGGGTCTGTTTTACTGGTGTACGTGATCATCTTGTTGAAGCAAATTCACCTACTGGCTCTCAAGGCTCCATCATTTTTCTACCATTTTGCTGCCCGATCAGCTCCGTTAAAGTTGTAAGATATGTATCTATAGTGTTTAACTGTTGTTTCTCAGAGCACTAGAAGACAATTATAAAGCATTGTGACAATGTTTGGGTTTTTTTTTTTATGGCACAGAAAAACGTAACGACAGCGACGGTGGCCCGTTAAAGCCGTATATATAATGGAAGGTCCTGGTTTATTTACTCGAGCCAGCATGACCTTTGACCCTCAGGATATGAATGAATGAACGAATAGCAGAACTATGAGCAGAGTACTATTTCTATTAGAATGAATGCTATACTGACGATCAGCTATCCATAGTAACTTCTCAGTATACCGTTCCAGCAGTGAAGCGCCGAGTCACTACGATAGCCATTCGTACCGTGCCGTCTCACTCCATAGCATGTAAACCGTGTGAGGAACAAACCAGAACACACTTGTTCTGTTACGGCCTCTCGTTTCCTTTCCTTGTTACTTGATGCACTTCCTCCATTGTGCTCTTAACTCTGATGTCCAACAACTGCTGACAAGTAGCTATCCTTGTAGTTTTTACTTTTACTTTCTTTTTTTTATTTTTATTTTTAAATGTCATAGCATTAAGTATACTACTAACTATTAAAAGAAGCTCTATCTTTCTTTGGGGTGTGTTGTCTTTCATTTATGTTTTGAAGTCTGAATATTTCTAACAGGAAAATCCTAGCAGGCAGAAAAAACACCAAGGGTATATATTGGTGGGCAAGACCGCTCCCTCCCAAGGAACAACAAGGCAAACATCAATAATTAAAAGCTCATCCATTTTTTTAAACCAAAGAGACCACAGTCATGCCCACTTGGCTTCTACGGGCTCCCAAGACCACCTTGAGAAAGCAGTCACAAAGCAAAAGTAACTGTCCTTTCCCTTAAGTATCCACAACCAAACATTTTTTTGGTCTGTAAATAAGTTGAGCAAACTATTGACCCCCCCCCCCCCCCCCCCCCCCTCGCCATTTATTTTATGGGCTGTTGTATATACTGTAGATTTATGACATACAAGCCCATTGAACATCATTACTCTTTCTTGGCACATTTCTAAATTAAGACAGACTTTTCAAGCCTGATTTAAAACACAGTTAGAGCCTGTAATGTTTGGCTTGGCAGTGTGTTGTGCTTTTATTTTATTCACTTATATGTTTCAGAGCTTCAATAACTCCAAAAGCAGCAGCAGCAACAGCAGTACAGGAGAGAGAGAGAGAGAGAGAGAGAGGTGTGGAAGTTATAGCTTTTACCAGTACACACACGCACATTGTTTTCTATCGGCAGCGAATAAACATGACAATGTTTGAGACGTTAATCAGGTGTGATCTGTTCCTGTTTGTCTCCTCTTAGGCTTGCTGTGTATACAGTTCATCCAGCAGTCCAGCAAAAAAAAAAAATTCCAGAGAGGCTTCAAAAAAAGTGCTTCATTACTCAGATTGAAAGATTTTAATTTCAGCATATACACTGTGCTCTTCTTTGACTGTACATGGCATTATATACACACATTTGCTATTCACATGAGCACAGATAGTCGTTCTCGAGAGATCCACATGGCTTTATATGATGTAGTACTGCATATATAAAGGCCTGTGTTTGCGCAGCGTAACATTAATCTAGAATCCACATGGCGAGAGACGACCACTTCTAACATTATTAATAAATTATGTTAATTATTTGATTCCTTAGTTTTGGGATTTAAATCTCCGTTCTGCTCGGTGTCGGAAGTTTATACTAATCTAATCTTCTCACATGAAGCTGATTTGGTTAAGATTCCTACAGGAGAATAGAGTCGTTGATCAGCATGTAAAGGGTTCTGTTCAGTTGGAACTGGCTGTAATGGGTTTCTCCAGCTCCAGGTCAGCAGGAGGCAGCACAGGGGGCACAGCCGATGGGCGAAGGTGCCCGTAACAGGCCTGGCACACACGGTTAGGTTCATACAACTGCTGACTCGTTGCCTTGTGGTCACAGCAGCTGGCGCAGAACACGTTCCCACAATTCCTAAAGGGGCGACAGTAAGGGGGCAGGACATTAGTCTGTTATAACTCAGACAAAATAAGAATCAGCAGCTTGTTGTTCTTAGATTTCAACAGAATCAGAGCTTTCTACGTTTTCTAAAGTTAACTATGCAGTCGTTTAAAGTAAAGGGTTTTTTAAAATTTTTTTTTTAAGACAGTCACAGCGGTGCCAACATCTACAGTTTAGGGTTTTGACTCCTTGAAAACTGCTCTTTCAGATAAACAGGAGTAAAATTCACGCTGCAGAAAAGCCAAATCTCTGAAGTGGAAAAGTTGGCTTCTTGTAGCAGTTCCTAGGTCAGGAGTGTCAAACATACAGCCATGACAGGTTCAATAAAAAGTTCCAAAGGTTATGGACCACATTTGAAACCGAAGTTGTTGTTTTTTCCCCCTTTGGGGGGATAGAACTAGTCTGTTACTCCACTTGGGGGCAAAATAGGGCACTGGATTCAGGGCTATAAACTCAGCTACAATCACATTTAGGGCTATTTCAGTTCCGCTACACAATGTGGAAAAGTTTCTATCTTTTTTTTGGAGGGGGCCTGAGTGTGAGGATATTTACGCAACCCAGTGTATTTACAGAATTTGGAAATTTGCATTCAGAATGTACATACTGATAAATGAACACATTTAAGAGTTATGTTATATTATTGGTCTATTAACTGAGGTTGGGGGTCTTTTTTGACACTGGAGTAACTAATGTGGCCCATTACCTAAAATGAGCTTGACACCCCGATCTAGGTGAACTTCATGAACCTTGGTCTTGTGAGCCAATAGAAAACAAGAACGTGTGTGTGGGGTTTCTTTTATTGGAAATGAATAAATAAATAAAAGGGGAGGCGTTGCTTATTATTAAGTGATAAGTGGTAAGTACACCAGACTTCTGTCTCTCAGTTTGTAGTGCACATCTGAAAAAAAGAAATGAGAAATTATCATGTGCACCGATGAACATTCCCTCTCCCTCCCCTCTACTTGCTAGTTATGTTCTTGTTAGCAATGTTGGCACCTCTGTTATCACTGGTGGATGAGGACAATAAATATGACCAGTAAATATATGTCTGCATGTGGAATACAGATACATATATAAAAGTTCTTCTTTAGTGCAGGAATGGAAAGGAGAGAGAGGGACAGACAGATGGAAAAATACAGTGCATGCGTGAAATAAAAGAGGGGAAGAGGAATCTCACCAGGCTTCCTCAACAGGTTCTCTGGCACTGTAGGGAGAGAAAGGGAGGAGACAGAGAGGACAGGATGAAAAGTCACAAAGAAGAGGAGAGAGAGAGAGACTGAGAGGACAGCAGAAGGCCTTAACTGACTGAAGAACCCAGCTTTGTTCATCATCCGAGACTACGCTACACTCAAGGTGACTGCTTAAAGAAAAACTTAATCACTGTCCACATCAACTGCAGCGTGTGTGTGTTTACCATAGACAAGAAATGACTAGTTCCCTGGGAGGGGGGAAGTGAGGGCTGTCGTTAAATTCCCTCATGTTTGAGTGTAATGTTTTTAGTTCTGAATTCTCGTCACACTTTTAAAAATATTTACTAGTTGAACCGAACAACTTCCGTTATACACGAGTTTTGTTTTCGATGTCAGGTTGTTGTTTTTTCGCTACAGGGAAACGTTCAAATTTATGTCGGTGGTAAATCACACATACTCTAGACAAGTGATGGATAGAGATTAGATTGAAAAACACTTTCTTTAGCATGGCCAGGATTAGCAAACTGGAGTGTGCTCTGAGGTGCAACATGTAAAGGACAAACAGAGAACATGTATTAGAGTGAGATCAGACACTATCTTCACCTGCACTGCTGTTTTCGAGCAGCTAGCCAGAACTTGCTCTCACATCTGTAGCAGTGTGTTGGAAGGTGATCGGGATACCACTGAGGGACCTGGAAGCGCAGAGAGCACACCATCATGATCTCGTTACTACATTACATTACAGCGTTTGGCAGATGCGCTTATCCAGAGTGACTTACAATTACCTCATTTATTACTACACACAAATAGTTCATGTGAACAAACTCTTCAGACTCCTTCCAAAAATGCTAAGGAGATAAGCATATCCTCACAGAACGCTTCACCATGAAAAATGTGTGTATACATTAAGTAAGGGATAATCCACAGCTACTGTAGGTGTGCATTATGCGATTTTAATGCACAAACTGGAGGCTAAGAACCAAAGAACGTGGAGAGGCGAAGAACATGTTTGGCTCCGCGGTGTGCGTTGAAATCGTGTAACGCACAAGGAGCCAGGGATTATCCTCTTTATACTATGGCCAGTTGCCGGCAGCGACGAGTTAAAGTGGTCATTGACGTTTGGAGTGTAAAATTTGACTGAACGGACAAACATAATTTATATATTAGATCTAGAATTATATAGATAGAGTGGGCGGCTGAGGGTCAGGTGGTCGAGCGGGTTGTCCACTAATCGTAGGGTTGGCGGTTCGTTCCCGGCCCACGTGACTCCACATGCCGAAGTGTCCTTGGGCAAGTTGCTCCCGATGGCAAGTTAGCGCCTTGCATGGCAGCTCTGCTACCATTGGTGTATGTGTGTGAATGAGAACCAGTGTAAAGCACTTTGTAGAACCGCCAAGGTTAAAAAAGCGCTATATAAGTGCAGAACATTTACCATAGAATTCTGTCCGCTCTAAATCATACACAGAAATAAAGTAGTGTGATAAGATCGCATTCATTTAAATAAATTATAATATAGTTATTACCGTAATTTCCGGACTATAAGCCGCTACTTTTTTCACACGCTTTGAACACTGTGGCTTAAACAATGATGCGGCTAATTTATGGATTTTACGGGCTAACGAGCTTCATGCCGCCAAAACATTTAGCCTCGTCACATCGGACCAATGAAATTACCGAACAGGTCACAGTGGACCAATGAAACTGTTCGAATTAAATCAAATGCACTCACACTAAATTCTTCATGCACACCCCCTCATCATGGAAAACACACGAAGAAATGCATATGATGCAACTTTCAAGTTAAAGGTGATCGATCTGGCTGTCGAAGAAGGAAATAGCATGCGAAGAGCAACTTTTGCTCCAGACTGCCAGTGGATCCTAACAGCGTGGAGCAGTGTCAAAAAATCTACCATCACCAGCGGGTTTCGAAAGGCTGGACTGCTGCGTGATGAAGAGGACAGCACAAGCTCAAGGGCGAATTTGCCTCGAGACGTAAGTGACATTGAGAGTGACAACGAAAGAGAGACTGAGGAAGTGTGTGACGAAGTACCGGTAGTTCTGAGGCTGTTCAATTCCGACACTGAAGAAGGCGACTTTAGTGGTTTTAGTGCGCAGGAGGAAGATGAAGATAGCGATCAATGACAACTGTATTTTTTTTTTTTTTTTAACCAGCCATGTTACAGACACAGTTCAGAAAAAAGCATTTACGGTACATATTTAATTAAAAGTTTTTTAAAAATCTTTGTGTAACATCTTTCTGTGTAAATATCTCATGTTACGTGGACACCTGCGGCTTATAGACAAGTGCGGCCTATATATGTACAAAAAAATTTTTCTTTTTGAAGTTAGTGGGTGCGGCTTATATTCAGGTGCGCTCAATAGTCCGAAAATTACGGTAGACAGAGAGAGAAAGGTCTCTACTAATAAAAGCTGTGAGTTTAGCTACCGTATTCTACTGTAACTGTTACTATGGCTCCAGTTGCTTATAAAAGCAACGTGTTCATTTAGAACAGTGAGGAAACTGACTGGCACTACATGTGCATTACACGGTTTGAACGCACACCTTCCAGCCAATCAGAAGAACACTTTTTACAAATCTGTTTACTGTTATGTGGAGTTGTTACTATAGAAACCATAATGTATTTAAATGACGGCACTAATATAAGTCTGTGAGTTGACTTAAAGCTGGAAGTATTGTCAACTGTGGTTACAAGACACTTTTTTTTATTACAAAGAACTGTCCCATTAATGTGCTGTAGTTTCTCATCATAAATAGCAGTCACCATGTTTTTGTTATACTCTGGAGGGGAAGAGGAAAAAGGTTCTAGTCTCCTTCCTCCTCAGTCCAGCTGCACAAACTCAAGAATTTACTTGAAAGCGTATTCTTAATTGAGCTCTTATTCTTACGGTGCTAAATGACTCACTGAGCTAAAGGACACCCACTGCTCCATACTATAGTTCAAACTGAGAAAAAAAAGTCAGAACCACTTGATCCTGTGGATCTGGAGCCAATCACAGGAATGCATGCTAGGGTGGAAAATCTAGTTCACGCAGGGCACACCATTCACACACAATTTAGAGTTGCCAATACACCTACTGGAAGGTATTTGGGAGGTGGGTGGAAACCAGAGAACTTGGAAGAAACCCATGTGGAAACAAGGACAACAACATGCACAACTCCGCACAGACGGTAACTGGACTCCCTGGAGCCGTGAAACGCCAACGCTACCCACTGAACCAACCGACAGATATTAGATTTGAACAATAACACAATTCTTAATAATATTAATATTAGGAGGGCAGGATTTCTTCCCAGTAGAGTCGAGGTGTTCATGTGGAAGGGCAGCAAGGTTCGTTCTGTGTTGTAGTGGAATATGATCAGTGGTGCAGTGTCTGTAAAACTGATATCTATCAACAAACACGTTAAGCAATAAAAACATCCTTCACATAAGAATTCTTTGGATCCAGACCTACCTATATTTCATTATCTAACTCTAATCACACTCCTCCTTTCACTGATCCCTCGCTCTCATACCTGTTTGTCATGCTGCTCCTCGTTTTCCCAGCTGCTCTCGGAAAAGAGTTCGGTGCCGCAGCGAGACAGATGCACAGCCTCCACGTTATTCTCCCCGTCTGGTACAGGAGTCTGGACAAAAACAGTGGTTTATATCTCTGTTCATGTGGAGCTATTCCTTAATTAATGAACTCATCAAGCATAAACAGAACAAAAATATCTAGATCAGTATTTTTGCCTCAGAATTGTGAAGTGTGTATTAGTTTTGTTTGTATGTACTGGTTTAATAGGAATACTCCAGTGTTTTCAGTCCTATCTCCATCCTCCATCTGTTGCGCATGTGTGATTGGCACAGACAAGATTTCCAACACGTTTTTTCCGTACTGAGAAAAGAGCAGGAAACCTGTTTGCTCGCTTATAGCACGAGTCTAAGGGCGGCGGTTAAACTCGGGAACATAAAAAAACAAAAACAAAACTACACTTGAACAATGAAAGATGTTGGGGTTATACGTTTTCAATCTGGTTATTCTCATTGTGAGCCTATAAAAGTAAACTTGTGCATTTACACAATCAGTAATGTTCCCGAGCTTTGGCACCCGCAACAGTGTTGCTTTTTGCGGTTAGTTTAGGTTTAAATTCCTCATATTTCTGCAGGATAAATTCTTGCTTTTCAACCAGAAGTATGCACACCTGCTCTAACATACACAAGGTCTCTAACATCCACCAGCTCCGTGATGTCGTCATGGAGGAGTGGAAGAGGACTCCAGTGGCAACCTGTAAAGCTCTGGTGAACTCCATACCCAAGAGGGTTAAGGCAGTGCTGGAAAATAATGGTGGCCACACAAAATACTGACACTTTGGGCCCAATTTGGACATTTTCACTTAGGGGTGTACTTACTTTTGTTGCCAGCGGTTTAGACATTAATGGCTGTGTGTTGAGTTATTTTGAAGGGACAGCAAATTTACACTGTTACACAAGCTGTACACTCACTACTTTACATTGTAGCAAAGTGTCATTTCTTCAGTGTCGTCACATGAAAAGATATAATCAAATATTTACAAAAATGTGAGGGGTGTACTCACTTTTGTGAGATACTGTATGTCGTATAAGAGGAATAAAACACTTCGGGATGTGCGGTCATTAGAAAATAATCAGGGCCGGTAACAATAACGGCCCAGAGTGTTTTATTCCTTCGATCCCAAGAGAGGACATCCAGTTATTTTTAAAGCACATTCTGACCCACACATTACCTCTAAAAGCTCCCTCTGGGAAAAAAATAATTGTAGTTCCATCCCTGACAGGATGCATACAGAGTCAAAGATTAATTTACAAGTATCTTTGACTGAAGACTTCAGGAAAATATGGAATTCTGTTAATAAATGTTTATTAACAGATTGCAACATCTGCTCACTTCTATTACAAGTGAGTTAAAAGTAAAACAGGAACACGGGAAAAAGTGTTATTTCTTGTCTGTGGTAATTACACACATGCTACAGATATAAGAGATAGGTAGATGTGTGTGTGTGTGTGTGTGCGCTCGAGTTCTCACCAGCTCTCCACTGACGTGCAGCTTGTTCCATAGTGCCTGCACCTGCCTTTTCAGTGTCTCCACCTGCAGCTGATGGCCCGCTTCCATCTGCCTGAGCCGCACCTGTACAACGTCTCTGTGCACGCTGAGCCCATCCTCGCCCAGGTGAGCGCCCTGAGCCAGCATTCGCCCAGGACAGCCCAGTTGTAGGGACCCGGCACTCGCTGTGGACGTCTGGCGGCTCAGGGAGTTTTGTGAAACGGAGCCGTTAACGCGAGGATCTTCACTGTTACACACAGAGCTGTCGATATTCGGCTTCGGAGACAGAGGCTGCGAAGGTGAGTGGAGTGAGCTGGGTGTGTTTAATGGTTCTGTAGAGTCTTCTTGTGGTGAAGTGGGGTGAGATTTCAGGTCATTAGCTAAACAAAGAGACTCTTTAGCAGAGAAACATTCCTGGCTGTTAGTGACGTGTCCAGGATGAGGTGCCGACGAAGAGGCGACTGATTGGCCCGAGGAATGTTTTAGCGCTTCGTCACACACTGAATCCTCACCGTTCTGTTCAGGGACCTCGCTGGGCAGCTCCGCTATAGAGCATGTGCTAACAACTGGGTCGGAATCCACGTCCTGGTTCACTAAAATAATCCCGTTTTCTGTTTTGGAGTCCGCATGCTCCACCCCGTTGAGTAATCCCTCATTTGGAAGCCTCTCATCCGATCCAGTCGTTTCAGGTTGATGGGTATTACAACAAGCTGCTTGCTCAAGGTTCTCCTCTGGTTGTGTTTCTGCCGTTCGCTCCTCTGATCGAAGGTGCTCCTGCCACGTCTCGTTGAGGTTGGGATCGCTGCAGCGACGGTTCGAAGCCAACAGATTTGTTCCCTCGCAAGCCGTCAGCAGGTGGTCATAGGAACGAGTCTTTGGAAGTCTGTAGGAAGGAAACAGAACTGTTAAGTTCATGTATAGAAGAGTTATCTGTCAGATATGGAAAAGAAAAAAAAAAAAGTCAGCTCCATTATAATACAATTGTATCGTTTATAATTGATTCCTTATAAACTCGAGTTGAAGCATTATTGATTTGGAGGCTCAACGTATATGAATCAGTCACAGAGTGGTGCCTGGAAAACTGCACCCTCATCTATCTAACTATTTAACTTGGTTAACATTTGTGATAAAAGAAATGATCGTTTATTGTTATGGTTTACCTCCTTGTGCACCTGGGATAGGCTCAGGATCTGCTACAACCCTGACCAGGATAAAGTACTGAAGAGGAATGAATGAAATGTTCTGGTACATTAGGACAGGCTTGGCTACTGTTAAATAAATCATGACACTCAAGACACTAAGGTCCCATTCATGTCTACAAATAAGCTAGCATGTCAACAAAATAACTAAAATAGTAACTAATAAATACAATAATAAGCAATTAGCTAGTCAGCCATTGGGATAATTGGGATAGCAGGAGGACATGATGGTGCTTCAAATGAGCATTTTTTTCCAACGAGAGTCAGCATGCAGAGATGTTCCTAAGCCAATTCTGGTAGTTTCTTACAATTACAATATATTTTTGAGAATGTGTAAAACTCAAGGCCTACAAGCCAAATATGGCCCAATTTGTGAAAATAAATAAATAAAAATACTGGGAACTAGCAATAGCGATAGTATTTTCGAATGAAACTAATTCCAGTGTCAGTAAATCAAGGGATAGAAATAGTCGATGTTACGCCAGCTGCGTTTACAACACGGGTCACATAAAATGTAATAAAAGACAGCGGGACATAATAAACCACAGCGCATGCTTCACTTACAAGTGCAAGCAAAAGACACAACAGGACGTTCAGGCTCGTGTTTGAACATGTGCCTTTTACACGGACCTCTCGTGGATTGAAACGCTGGTTAAAAAGGATGCACATCTTGCTGTGTCTTAAAACTTCCAAACACATCTGGGGTGAATTGCCCTTTAACCCTCTTACCCCATATGGCCGAAAAACCGGCTTGCCCGTCTTTGATCTATTCCCGTAAGGACGAAATACTGGCTTGGTCGTCTATGCCAAACCCCCGTAAGGCCGATATAGAGGATTTACAGTGTAAACGTTATCCCGTAAGGCCGGTGTACCGGCATTACTCTGCTACGATTCCTTACTTATTTAATTATTATTTTTTGACCCGGAAGGTTGATGACGTCACGACGTGATTACGTTATTACGCCGGCATTACGATGAAGCTGATCCAAGCGTGAATATTGGTGTAATAGTAGAAGTGAACTAAAAATGCCAAAGCGAAAAGCTAATCGTGTTCCAGCTAAAGTTACACCTACAGTGAACACAGGTACATCTAAAACAGTGAAAAAAAGAGAAAACATACACAGTTACACAGGCGAGAGCGAGGATTCTAGATAGTGACAGCAGTGAAAGTTCAGGCGATGTTGAAACCGAAACTGATAGAGACGCAAACTCTCCTGATTCAGACCCTGATCCGTCTTCATCTTCAGCATCAACCAGTGCGACTGACACTGCAGGGGTCTGCAGTCATAACGGGACCATCTCTGTGCATTCGTGAAAACACTACCTGCTGGTCTGATTATCACCAGAAACTTGGCTTTTGGCGCTAAAATGCATTTATTTATTTATTTATTATCTATAAAGGCATTGACCATGCTGATGCTCGTATGGTACTTCTAAATGAGTAGAAGGATTTTAGCAAGCATTTTTTCGTAAATTCTCTAGTTAAGAATTGTGCTCTAAGTTTAGTAAAAACACTGAACTGCTTCATTTTCAAAGTAATATTACACAAATTATTATTATTATTATTATTATTATTATTATTATTATTATTATAAGTTGTTTCAAGGCCTAAAAATGTTCAAATTAAAATGTTGATTTTGGCCCAGGAACTCAGGGTTGGCGTGCTGTTTCTCTGGGGAATACAGGGTTATGGGACATAATACTGTGGGAACTTAGGGGTAAGAGGGTTAATATAATGATGGACTCCAAATGCTGAAACGCATCAATCAGAGTAGAAGTGTTAAAACCAGATGACCGGAGTGGTAAGAAACTGAGGACACATATATTTTTATTTTCTGTAACGGTCCTCCATCCCTTTACGAGATATTTTGTGTTTATCCTGCTTACACCGGTCTCTACTCAAGAAGGGCAATATGTATGATGAGTGGATTCAGGACTTTTCAGATCCTGCAATAGTAGAATAGTAGAGCAAAAATAACAAAATAACAAGAAAGAGATTACTGAGCTACTGGTGCACTTACCTGCCAGGAGGCGTGTCCTCAGGTGAGGCTGAAGCAGTGGAATAAGAAGCACAGGACTCCTCACAAAGCAAGGAGGGGGCAGAATTAGGAAGGTAGACTGCACTCCACAGCATTAGGTTCCTCACATGGCAAACCGGGTGTAGCACCTGCCAGGGCACGGACCAAACAGACAAAATGTGGACGGGTTAGAGCGCCCGCACGCTCCTTTTGCTTTTCAAACGGCCACCGTAAGCTCAAGATCACTGTAGAATTTCTACATACACCAAAAGGAACTAGTCAACATCTCCAACATGGTCAGCAGTTCGACAGCAGATCAGATTAGTGCATTTCCATAAAAGGTCAATTCTTAGACTGTGCCTTATTGATGAGATACCAGTTTAATTCCTAGTGATGCTACAGCCAGCCCTGGCCAGGAGTCAGTTCAAAAAGTGCGGAGAGGAGAAGAGAAGAGGAGAAATCATGCCTCAACTCTCTCTCTCTCTCTGCAAGAAGGTGATTTGGAGGTGTTGTTGAATATGGGGACAAAAACAGACCCTGATGTTGAGGAGGAGTGCAAAACAAACTGTGCAATTACTGACTGGTCTATACTTGTTTTTTTTTTTTTTTTTGTGGCTTTCCATTTATAGCATTTAGGAGACGGTCTCATACAGAACGACTTACAATAGTGCATTGAAATCTCTGTCGAAAAAAAAAATTTCCTCACAAGAGCACAAATACGTCATGGTCTAAGAATACTGTTAGACTTAGTGTTACATGGGAAATAATGCGAGTTAGTACAGCAAATAAATAAACTGTGTAGGTGTAGTGCTCATTTAAGTTTTTAGTGAAGAGGTTTGTAGGGTCAACAGCCAGGGGAAGTTCAATCTTGGTGACTGGTTTTTCATCACAAAGCATAAATATGGGGATGTACAACAGCAGAGACAGGGCTAGGATAAAAATATATCTCTAATCTATGGAAATAGGACTTAAGTATGACTACTGAAAGAACAGAACTCTTTAGTCATGCAAGAACAAGAGTTAACAGGTTTCAAACCTTTTTTGATCACAATGACTATGATCCTTATGTTCATATGACACGCAACACAGAAAACAAAAACAGCCTCAAAGCATTGTGTAGGCCTACTCTCCACAATCCCCTGCCCAGACGTGCAACAGTTTTGCGAGTGTTAATCTGTTAGCTATGTTGTTATTTTTGCTGAATGCTATGTATTTAAAATGTTCTACAGGTGTGACTCATGTATGCTGTCCACCACTGAGCAGAGCCATCGTATGAATACACCCACTAACACGCAGCAAAACAGGTAGAAATGCAGAGCAGACGCAGTACCGTCTCCGAGTGCGGCGAGTACAGGATGTTGTGGAAGGTTCTGTTAGACGGCTGAAGCAGAGACCAGACGGAGCAGGTGTTCTCTAGTACACCTCGCTCCTCTCGCTCTTTCCCGCTGTTGCACAGGAATGTCCCGAACAGACACGAGTAGGTGTGCTGCACCAGCTTCACCTGAATAACACACACCGACAGTTAGTGCCAAGTAACAACTGCTACTTCCAGTATCTTCAGAAAGAAAATCCATTTGAGTAAATGCTTTATTTTATTAAATGTTAAGTAAATAATCTGCTCCTGAATTAGGTGCCTGGTGCAGTGCATAGTTGGAACAGTAGGTGGCGCCTGGTACCAGAAAGGCCTCGTTGAACTGAAAAGAGCAGGGAAACTGCCTCTGCAGCTGGTGTACGCAGTCCAGCCACTGCAGGAAGACGGGACAGCGTTCGTTCACGTCCTCGGCATTTTCCCCATGTCCACAGCGGTCCGCAAACTTATGTCCGAAATCCAGCCACTCAGTTTCCACCAAAACTTGGAAACCCTACAGAGATTAAAGAAAACACAGAGTCACCGAGTTTGTTTACTAATGAGCACCAAGTCTATAAGGTGGAAATATATTTAAGGAGCTTGTGGTGTGTCTCTTCAATATTGTGTTGTCAAGGAAACCTTATAGAGTAGGGTATAACCCCGATGTCCTGGCGAAATTCCCCCATAGGCCTTTCTCTATCATGGCCCCCTAATAATCCCCATTCCTGATTTGGCTACATCACTCTCTCCTCTCCACTAAAAGCTGGTGTGTGCTGGGCACTCCTGCTGCTGTCACATCATCCGGGTGGATCATACACACTAGTGGTGGTTGAGGGGATCCCTCCCCGCCCCATACTATGTAAAGGCTCGAGTGTCTAGAGAAGTGCTATATACATGTAACTGTAACTAACTAACTTATCACACGTGTGTTACCTGGAATGAGGTAGCACCACTATGAACAAAAACATTATTTTTAAAACAGCCAACTCCTCTTAGATGAATGATTGAGACTCAGATACTGAAATTCCACTCGTGTCTATCAGTGATGTTATACCGGCACGTCAAGCCGGCTATCTGTCAGGGCGGAAAATACATGAAGGCATTTGCGTATTGTATATTCACATAGTCTGGCGTTTTTAGATGTAGAGATGCTAACAGGTAGTTTCTTGGTCATTAAAACATAAGCAATTAATTCAACTACACGTATAATGTTTAGTGGTTTAATGAGGTATTGAGTGAAACTGTTTAGCCACTACAAAAACAACTTTCCCCAACTATAGAGCTGGGCAAGAAGAGACACGAAAGTATGTTACAGCACACCATGAATGGAAAAAATGCCAGGAATTCGTCCACACCCCCGAAGGCTCTTAAAGGCTTATTTCAATAGGTTACCTCTCTGCAAGGTTCAAATGATCATTTAACATGGTCTAGTGTGTAGTAGCTGGATGACGGATATACATCTAATTAATTACATGATTAAAAAGAGCAAAAGTACATAAGAAAGCATGAGACATGTCTAGGATCTGTGTTAAGATTTCTGTCTAACCATGTGTGTGTGTGTCTCCTCACCTCCACAGTTCTGTAGTAGGGGTCAAGCAGCAGTTTGGACAGAGCCACTATCTGCGGCGTGCGGTCCCAGCCATCAGAACAGTGCACCAGGACGGGCCTGCTGTCCCGATCCACAGCGTTCACTACTAACAGAGACGCCTTCAGCAGCAGAGAAAGATGCTGCAGCCATTTAGTGCCTTCTAGAGCAGACAGCCAACTGAAAGAGACAGAGAGGTAGGAAAGAAACAAAAGAAAGATTTATACACACAGCGGGTTACGTAAGTATTCACCAACCTTGAACTTTTCCACATTTTGTAGTGTTTCAACCTGGGTCTGTAATTGGGATTTTGTGTCATCAGTCTACAAGTGGCTGCTTCTCTGACTTCTGGTGGATGGCCTTCTTTCACACAGCAGTAGTTGTACCATATTCATTCCATTTATCAATAAATGACCATATCCTGCTTGATCCTTTCCAGAATTTTGTCCCAGACTTACTTTCATAGCTCTAACAAACTCTGGTGTAGGTATATTACGTTCATGTGACACTAATTGCACACAAGTTGACTCCATTAAACTATTTATGTGACTTTTGATGACAACAGGTGTGAAAACCTACACAATCACAAATTTTCCATTTGTAAATAATCTTGCGACATATATTGATTTTTCCCTACTTCAGTATTATGGTTTATTTTGTGTAGACTACAAAATGTGGCACATTTCTAAAATGATAAATATAAAAAGTGTTTAGAGAAGCAACTGTATTACACAGGGAATGTGGAATTTGTATTACTTCAAATAATTATTATTCAATCACGTTTGAATTTTAAGCACTGACTTCTGTGTGAATAAATGTATTCAGTTGTTGATTTCTTGCAAATATGAAAAAAAAAACAATAATAATAAAATCAAACAGCATTCAAACTATGCAATCTGTTTGCATGCATTCACCCGAGTGTATTCCAGCTCTTGTGGTTTTTGTTTTAAAGCTGTAGGAAAGTGAAGGCAGCACACTCACTTGGCAGGATCTGGCACTTGTGCACAGAGAGCCCTTAGGCACTGGAAGCTCCTCCTGATGGAGTGGATGTTGGCCATACCCATGAACATCACCTCACAGTTTGGATAGTACTCTGCACAAAACAGATCGGAGTAGAATCGTTCTCATAGTTCACCTTTGAAATAAACTCTGATTCAGAACATAAAATGTTAATGAAGTACAGAATATTGTGAAAGTCTGTATAGTAAAGTCAGTCCTCCTGTCTGCTCGACCTGAACCAAGCTAATGATTCAAACAAGGATTTGAAGATGCTCCAGCTACCACACATGTATTCCCAGAACAATGCTGACGACACCAACCTCGTTTACGACTGCTTCTATGGTAACGGTGTTCCTCAGACCACATGTTAAGCCAAATCCCAAATGGCTTCCCACAAATGTGCACTACATAGGGCAAATCATAATGGCTTTTATATTATGTGTAGTGCAATACATGGCCAACAGCAGAGCATTTCAACCCTGAAGAGGTTTAGTCCTGATGAAGGTGGAGGGAGTAAACAGTGAAACAAACACATACTATGCTTTTGATTTATTACTGATATACAGGTACACCTAAAAAAAAATGTGAATATCGTGGAAAAGTGTTGTTTTTTTTTCCTGTAAATTAATTCAAAAAGTGGATCTTTCATATACAGGAAAAAAAGTAACTTTTCCACAATATAACAAATTTTTGAGCTGCACCTGTATAGTGATGTTAACTATCAAACAGATTGATCGATTGTATTTCACATTAATGAACGCAAAACATTCTCCATTTACCTTGACAGAAAGTGAAAGTGCTGTTCAGTGCGGGGAAATTTTGTGTGATAAGGGGAAGGGGCGGGGCTTCCAGAGGGTGTCAGTTAATATTAGAGTTCAAAACACCTATGTAATTGTCAATAATTGTTGACTGGTTCCGCTTTTAGTTTACTAAAGAAAGGGGGGGGGGGGGGGGGGGACAGCTCTTTTGGCATATTTCTGAGTAATAACTCATACCAGTGTTAAAATAAGGAGCTCCTACACAAAATGATTGAAACTTGTCAAGTCTGTGAGAATTTAGGATTCACCCTGCAGCTTGGCTTTCTAGTTAGCTTTCCTGAAGTTTAACATAAGTATTTAGCCAGAGTGCTGCCTTTAAATGAATATGTTATGAAATAAGGAGCTCATAGTCTGGACTATTTTCAAGAATAATTCCATGTAGCTAATTACCATTAAACCAAATTTACTCTGTAATAATTTTCTGATAATGCGTCAGGATAACGTAAGGAACTGTCTCAGAGACAGCGGTGCCCTCTATCTGCGCATGTCAATAAAACTGGATTTCCTCCAGCTTATGTTGGTAGTTTGCTCTTTTTTTATTAAGGGGCAGGACTTGCGTAAAACACTCGCCAGGTTGAGTTTCACTTTATCCCGTCCATATGTCCGCCAGTGAACTCTCATATACAGTCTATGTTATCGTGCAGTAATAGCAGTACACAAAACACAAATAGGCGTGTGTACCTGGGCATTCGCAGCCACCTCCTTTGGCCCGATTGGCCACGGCAGCAGCGTATGACCTGGCATCCAATATCAGTAGCTTTTGAGGAGGTGGGGTAGTTGGCTCCTCTTCCTCATTGCCATTGGTTATGTCAGGATCTAAGACATACCAGAGAAAGTCAGCCAGAGTTCAACAGCAACCAAACATCGATCAAATTAGTGATAAGAAAGCAGCTCCTACACGCACCTGAACTGTTGTGGACACAGGAGCCGTTGCTCAGATGTTTAACAGCTGCACGGTCCATGCCACAGGCCTTAGCGATGGACTGCACCAAGTTCTCATCATCTGCATTCCGCCAACCCCACCAGCTCACCTCAGGTTGCCCACACCGACCAATCACAGCGCCCGTGCTCTGATGTCTAGGGCAAAATGAAATTCAGTATAAAATGCAGGAACTGAAGTCATCTCTGCGGTGATAAAAGAAATAAATAAAGGTTTCAAATGATCAACACACACCTATAAACAACAGCTGGAATTCTCTTCCAGGATCGGAATGCCGCCACGTTCTCTAGCTCTGTGTCTGTGACCCAGCTCGGCACCAAAACCTTCTCAGGGTAACTGGCACAGAGTCTGGAGAGAGAAACACATTCAAGACACACATAATACAACACGTACAAGAAATCTCCCTAGTTAAACATATATTTTGTTTATATATAGTATCATTTATAACCTCTCCATTAGTGGTGGAAATCTCTAGACACCTCATGATTCCATTTCATTTCATTTGAAGACATCATGAGATTATAAATCCATTCTTTATGCATCTCTGATGTAACCCCTGTTATGGTTTTAAAACTTTTACAATAGCATTTTTATCTTGGCTTATTGTGTTTTTGTTAGGGCTTCGGTATGAGGTCACTGTTCAAATACTATTCAGGTGTTCATGATATTTACATATTCAAATTAAACCATTTGAATGTCCAACATCACATTTTGCCTATCATAACTTTAAACATGCTTCTTAAACCTTTTGGCTAAACAACGTCTTGTGTCGAAGTATTGTGTCTAAAAGAGAGTAGTCAACCACTTCCAACAGGATCTTATTATAATAGTCAATCTTTTTCTGTGGCTGAATCCCAAGAAACAGAGGGTTTGCAGTGCGCTACATAGGATCTATAATGTGATCATGCTGTACCCTTTGTAGTGAGAATGTATACACAATAGAAAGTCATTTAAGTTTTGCGTGTGCGAATTATTCCTGCATGAATACGAGTGGAAAAGTGTTTTCTTTATCCTCAGAAATGCAATATCTTCCTAGACGTCAATTTTATTAAAAAGTAACGATCACCTCTTTGAGATTTCTCAACAAAGTGACAACCTTCTGCGCTTTACGTGAATAGCTGCTGCTAAAATTTTCTCTGTATGTGCCGCTGTAACATTAGAGGCTCACTTACATTTGAATGCTAAACCTTTGTTGTCACTACAGTTCCAGTTTAATTGAAAATGATTTTTACAGCAGTTTATTTTGCCGTAAGAATGTTGGAACTGTGAATTATTGAGGAAAAAAAAAAAAATAATAATAATAATAATAATAATTTCATGCATAATCCTTCAGACATATTGACATTTTGTGCAATGATGCCGAATCTTTAAAGTAAGAATGTTTTTTCTCCTTATACAAACCTCTCCATTGAAATAGTGACCTTTTGAATGAGAAAGTGAGTCACCTGTAATTGTTGTTAATGTCAGAGATTCTCCAGGCACTGTGGGTGTCGAAGCCCATCCTGAACACTTCGTACTTAAATCGGTTCCTCACGTGTTCTCCTGGAGGACATCACAAAAAAAAAAAAAACCTCAAAGAACCAACAAGGGTCAACTTCCCAAATTAGTGCTGTAAATCCAGACTAAACTCTTTCAATAATGCAGCGATTCCCTACGTGGATTTCCTCCCAATAACCCAAAGTGAGAGAAATCAGTCTAAAGTCCTGTAAATCTGTGTAATTATATAAGCGTGTGTGAGCTGATGTGTTGTGTAACCTGTACCAGCGTGGCAAATCTCATCATGCAGGTCTCGCTCAGCTGGTACGCTGGCGCTGCAGGTGTGGAAGGCGAAGGCGAAGAGCTCGTCGAGGCGAGTGGGAGGGTGTAGAGCTGAAGTGAGACGCCGCAGCCAGTCCTGAGCCTGCTCTGACGAGCTGAACTCACACCTGAGGACAGACAGAACAGTGTTCAGGTTCATTCTAGACACCACACACAAAACCTTTAGAGACATGACTGAACATTAACCAGCAAGTACAATCCCAAAGTCTAAAAAAAAATCTGAAATATATATTCAATGCTCCGTTAAAACGAATACTGAATCCGAGTATAAAACAGACGTCAGCTAACCCAAGACGCACGGAGTATATTGATCGATTGTCTGTGCACATGAGCACTGAATTTCCGGTCAAACTTCTTACCAAAAGACTCTAAAGCTATAGTAGTGCTTGAAAGTTTGTGAACCTTTTCGAGTTCTGAGAGTTTCTGAATAAATAACCAAACAATGAACTCTCAATGCAAAATTATATACTTTTTGAATCGTTTAATCATTCATCTATAACGTGTAACGCTCAGTTTCCATTGTACAGCATGACCCGAGTGTTAATAATATACACACGAATAAATATTTTACCTCAATGATGTCTAGTTTTAATTCTTGCAATACTCAACTAATAATATTTAAAAAGTCACCCTACTTAAAGAAAATTGCCACAAAACTGATACTCGATTACACCATATTAAACATGCCCTTTATCTTGCTCTCCTAGCTGTTAACCAAATAACCATTCATCAACACTTACAGCAAGGGGTTTTTAGCCAGTGACTATTTTAAGGGCACAAAATTCTCATAAAACTCTCTAGCTTTAATTCACAAACGAATTTAGTTTTTAAGTAGCTCTAGACCTATTATATGCCTACTACTTTAAACACAATCTATACAATGTTAGGCAACTTTCTTAAATTCTTCAAATTCATCATAACAAATCACTACGTATAATCTTGCACATGTAGGACAACACATCACATGTAACTATCATGAACAAAGAAGAGAAAGTTCATATTTAGGTTATGTTTTATACCTTTTGTAAAATGGTGTGTTTGTTTATGCGACAGTTAAAAGGTCATATCAACATCTAAACTAGATCAGCACTTTGATACCAGAACAACATGAATCATAGGTCAAGTATGCAGGGCATGACGCGCATCCTTCATTGCATTGTCTTAGTAAATATAATGTGCACCAGTATCTGTATTGGTGGTCACTTTACACTTGGTTATGGATCGAAGTATCAAGAAGTTACAAGCTCCAGAACGGTACTGGGTTACAGCCTGTAGCACCATGTGCCCGTGTGCTGTTTACAGATTATCGGTATAGGCTGCAAAATACAGCACGAACAATCTATTTAGTAAAATTTGTAGCTACACATGGTATAACTCGATTGCAGAAATGCAATTGAGGGTTGTAATGTTCTTAATATTAAAATATGAATGGCGGAAGGCACTAATACACACCTGACAATCTTGCAGTCCTTACAGGTGAGGTGAAGCTGAGTCAAATCTCGACACTCCACACTCTCGATCAGCTGCAGGGGGACCTGAGAGAGTGTGACAGGGATGGAGAGCGGTAAGAGAAGAATGTGAGCTAGAAGAGGAAATCAGTATAAAGGTCACATACATTTCGACATGACAGACTCAATGGGAATGGATTTGCAGGCTTTTATAGAGACGTATCTGTCTGATGAATGCCGTTTTCGCACCATCTGCCTGGTGCCTTTCAAAACGTACAAAATAAACCAAAAAAAATAAAAACGTGCTCCGTCTTTCCCACACATTTAGCAGTCCGCTAAAACAAAAACCACAGACATGAACAGAACAAAGGCTTTTGAAAGAGAGACTCACGTTTACAATGTTGTCTTTGAATCTGATGTGAAGGCGGTAGCTAGACAAGGCGATGACGACCTCATCTGTGTTTTCCACATACTCCACACACTCGCCGTGCAGCACCGGGAACGGGACCTACACACACACACACCCCCATCACACAACCGCATACAATGATTAAAAGAGAATGTTCAGAAAGATAAACATGTGTATTTACACTCGCCGTCCACTTTAATAGGAACACCTGTATACCTGCTGATTCCAAAACAGACAATCATGTGGCAGCAGTTACAATGCACACAATCATGCAGATACAGGTCAAGAGCTTCAGTTAACGTTCACATGAAACATGAATGGGGAAAACACGTGATCTCGGTGTCTTTAACCGTGGCATGGTCTTTGGTGAAAGATTTCAGAAACTGCCGCTGTAAAATTTCTTTATAAACTCTAGGGACTGTTGTGTTTGAAAATCCCAGGAGGGCAACAGTTTCCGTTTCTGTACACAGTTGTTCCTATTAAAGTGGATGGCGAGTGTACATCTGCTTGCAGACGTTATCTTGCCTGCAGATGTTCCTTTTCCACATCCGGACTGCCAGCCTCCGGGCTGGGCTGCTCCTCTTCACCCTGAAATGTACGCACATGTAAAGATACGCACTGTTTTCCTTAAGATCCATACGTATTAACACATCATCCTGATTCAACATAAGGAGCCTGTATAGAGTACACACTCACCATAGCCCCTATGAGGGAGTAGGGGTTTGGAGAAGAGGCGTTGCTCTCCAGAGAGTCTCTCTGCCGGATCTCAATCTCGTGAATATTCGTCAGCACTGAAACACACAAAAAGAAAAATCATCAATGGAGAAAGATGTAGATTAGAGAAAGTCTAGACATGGCAGAGCAGGAACTTCAAATGTGGTCATTACACAATCTATATAAAAAGCTAACCAGGATTTACACATTCTGCACTTAGGTTCATGGAATAATTATCCTTATACCTCAGCATGGCTGAATTCTCAAATCTGATTGGTCAGTCGGTTAACATGAACGGTAGATTTATATTAATAGACTTGTTTGTAAACATTGGATAACGCATACACAGGGACTTGTATGGTAGACATGCTACGGAATCTAAGCCTAGTAATAAAGATTTTAAAAGAAATATGGTGGTGTTTTACACACACACAAAAAAAACATGTGGTGGTGAAGCTTATCGGTAGGAGGCATTTATGAAAGATTTATGGACGACGTCTCAGGTATCAGTGCTTTGAAACAGTCAGGGAAGTGTGTAAGGTTTCCCAGCATGGGAAAGAAAGTCTTCAGGACAGGGGAGTTTATGCTTTCTGGCTTCTCTGTAAACTGAAAAGTAGGGATGCACCGAAATGAAAATTCTTGGCCGAAGTCGAACACAATGAAAAACTTGGCCGAAGGCCGTTTTTTCCATTTATTTTGCCATTTTTTTCACCATTTCATAAATTAAACTCAAAATGTGCTTTTTACTATTGGGTCTTGCTTTTCAAAGAAAAAATCAATTACAAAAACTACAATTTCGAAATATGGAACTTTTTTTTTTTTCATTCCAGCAGGCATAGGCTACCAACAAGGTACAATATAACTTTAAATAAATAAATTAGTAAAATACAAATATTGTGATGTGGTCATCTTTGAGCCCCCCTTGAATAGCCGATGTTAGGACTATAACTGACTGCTGAAAGAATGGAACACTCTGTAGCCTACAACTAAAAAGTGCATTGACAAGAGTGCAAAAAAGTGGATGGACCCACAACAAATGAATAATTGTCCTAGACATATGCCTACTTCTTTAACGGCCATTCTTACATCTTTCTCTGACACTTTAAAATGCTTCCACACTGCTGACATGATTAATGCAAGTACCGCTTCGTGCGTCTCACTCTGGTTATTAGGCTATTTGTTCGCGTCATCAAACATGTCATTGTTCGGTCAAATTTATTCGGCCTTCTCACTTATATCGGTTGCCGAACATTCGGTGCATCCCTACTGACAAGCTGTGTCTTTTGTCTCAAAGAAATAAAAGGAGATGCTGTTCCGCGTTGTTATAATGTAAGTGTTACGAGGAACTAACTTGTCTTGCAGGTTTCACAACATTAAATATAAACCTTTAAAAATCGTTATGTGACTTTTGTTAAGAAGTCAAAAATTATAATTGTTGGCAAATCACTGTGGTTTAAGCAGTGCAGCATGGTTCGGACTGTGCTGTTATACGAATACAATACATGGCGTCACAGCCGTATCCCGTTTACATTTGGCATTTGTACAACATTAAGCACCTTGCTCAAGGGCCCAACAGTGTCAGTGCTGGGATTTGAACTCACGACCTTCCGAGCAGCAGTCCAAAGTCTTAACCACTGAGCTACTACTGCACATCACATCTTCCCTATTCCTATTACCAACCATACATCATCTTCTATACCACTTATCCTTTTCAGGGTCATAGGAACCTGGAGCCTATCCCAGGGAGCATCGGGGTACACCCTGGACAGTGTACCAATCCATCGCAGGGCACATCCTTACTATTACCTTTTTCTTTAAAAAGAAGTCCTGTTCAGCTAGAGGTTGTGGTGGAAATCACTAAACCCAGTAGCACTATCCTTTATTCCTAGCTGATAAAAATCCATGTGAAGAGAAACTACACTGCTATTGGATCAGCATACTATTTCCATAATAACGCTGGTTCGTGATAAGGAACGATTTATGAAAAAGACTCACACCATTATTACCCAAAGGCAACGAGTTATTTAAAACATTCAACTGTTGAATATTCGAGTAGAAAAAACAGAAAGGAGAATACAAGTTATTTGATAAGACAAATCATACCGTCAGCACTAACGTCAGTGGCGTACGTGGAAATACTGAAGAATGCGGGCAAAATCAAGAGTGGTTGCAAATAATACCTTGAACCTGCGATGCAAGGACAGAACAAGAAATCTCACAGCCAAAGATTTTTGCCAAATGATTTGCTGACTTTTTGTTGAGGGCACAAACTTTGTCAGAAGAGTATAAATAACCATAAACTCATTCATTTCCCTTAAGTCTGTATTAATGCACTGGCTCAGCATATGATATTATATTACGTTAGCTACTTTTTAGGCAACTTTATCTCTCTCAGCGGGTTAGCTAAAGAATTGATCATGTGTGCATATCAGAACTTTATTCATAACACTGCGTCTGTGAGACACACCTTCCAAAGTATCATGTCAGTGTTCCCATGCTCCAATTTGCTTTATTTGTCTCCATACAAATGAAGGCAGCCTCAAGCACTTTATACACAGCTACATTCTGCCACAGAGTCCAACTATATCAAGCAGACTGAAAAAAATACAATCAAGCTACTAAGGCCGAAGAGATTTTGCACCCGTGTGGTGTGTTCACTCAAGAAGCACTTCATATACCTTATGTATCTTGTCCCTGCCTTAAAACTACAAGAGACCCAAGTGTTTTGCTGTAGCACTGCAGTGGGAAACGACTGACCCTGGAGCAGACCTGCTGGGCTGAACGTTATCTGATCTGATGTGAGATTCCAGGTGAGTCCCAGAGGAGATAATGTCAACATCAGACATGCACGTGTAGTAGACCTCGCATGCACACACGGCTGGGAAAACACAACCGTTCCCGCTGGTGGAGCTGCAGAAATCTCAATACGTTGGATAGCGGAGACCCTGATGAACAGTCCCAAATCATCGTTACTGTCTTAGTGCCATGATTCACCAAACAAGAACCGCCCAAGATAATCACATCATGTCTTCTGTGCCGAGTTGTCCCAACAAGAAGACCAGAGTGCGATTTTCCAACACTCAGATTGATACCTCCAAGAATCCACCATCTTTAAGAAGGTTCCGGTTCTTAAAATCCACTGAGAGTAAACAAGAACAGAGGAAGCATCTAGGGCGAAGACACACAAGTGTTTCGTATGCAGAAGTCATTTTTGTTGTAGTGTATGAGGTAAACCTATGTGCTAACCACTAAGCCACAACAGCACAAATAAAAACTTTTGATGTGCCTGAATTTGCACCAATGATCTGCACCTATGAGAAGTCCTAGTAAAATCTTATACAGACTAAAATGGTGGTGCAGCGAGTCCAGGATCCCAGTTTGATGTTGATTTTGGGTTACTGTCGGTGTGGAGTTGCACATATTCTCCCTGTGTCCATGTGGGTTTCCTCTGGTTTCCTCCCTCCTCCCTAAAACACAGCAAGTACACTCGTCCTCAATTCCTCCTGTCCTTGTTTTCATTCACTGCACTCTCAGAAACGAGGAAAGGAAAGAGTGAAGTGAAATGAAAGAAATTAGAAGCATTCACAGATTATCCCAGATTGATTACTACAGGAGTGTCCAATCTTATCCGGAAAGGGCCGGCATGGGTGCAGGTTTTCATTCCAACCAAGCAGGAGCCACACCTGAGTCTATTGAAAGCAAAGATCAACTGATTAACCAGGTGGAATCAGGCGTGGTTCCTGCTTGGTTGGAATGAAAACCTGCACCCACACAGGCCCTTTGTGGATAAGATTGGACATCCCTGGCTTACTACTATACTCACATATTGAAATAGTTGCCTGTCTATGGTGTACCAGAGGTCTAGCATATATGATACAACTGTTGTTTTCATCTCAAATGCACGGCTCAAAACTAAAACCATTTCACTAAAACAAAAATAGAGCTACCTAAAGCAGAAGTTGCCTTGTTGAGTATTTTTTGCTCGTTTCCGTTTCTCTTCTTGTGCACTGAACAGCCAATCAGAAAAGCCGCAGTCTTTCCGGTGACCACTGCTGATTCAAACACTCAAACTGGCCTTGATTAGCACCAATAGTGCATGACACAAACACACGACACATGACGAGGAATTCCTGCAGAGCATGACTTCCTCTAACTGAACCACGATGACCATATAACATTGACCCATGACCTTTGAACCTGGACTTCCACTAATAAAGCTCCATCCTCGACTCATCATCAGACAAACCGAGCACGTCTAATTCAATGTGTTACACAATAATAAAGGGTTACTCTGCGCAGGGAGTGTGTTTAGATGGAAAAAAATAATACACAAGCATCTACATCTCATAAAGCAACACCTTGGTATTACAATCGCACAAAACAGATATGCTGCGAAAAAGACTTTAAAAACAAGCCTCACCTTGTAATATTCCCTTCCAGAAATAAAATGGCTGCCGCAACCACAAACACAGATCACAGACTGTTGATTTATAAAACGCCGTCCAGAGAGGCAGTCGGTTTAGCGTGCGAGTGCTCATAATACAGAGGAGGGCTTTAACCAACAGGATCATATGACTCTCGCATTAGTGCTGAAGTGTGATAAAAGTCTGGCCTGGATGATAATTAACCCATCAGTGACAGTTTGATATTCTGTATGCTGCCAAAAACAAAAAATCCTACTTCATAAACAGATCACATACAAAAGTTTTTAAATTAGAAATTCAAATTCCACCTCCACCCTGAGTGCAGAGTTTGCATGTTCTCCCCATACTCCGGGGGTTTCCTATGGGTACTCCAGTTTCCTTCCCCGGTCCATAGACATGCATTATAGGCTGAATGGCATTTCCAAATTGCCCGTAGTGTGTGATTGTGCCCTGCAATGGGATGGAACCCGGTCCAAGGGTGTCCCCCACCTTGTGCCCCGAGTTCCCTGGGAGAGGCTCCAGGCTCGCCATAACCCTGTGTAGGATAAGCAGCACAGATGGATGGATGGATGCTAGGCTTGGGACTACCAGCATTGGCAGATTAGCAAAGCAAGCAAACTGTACTAGCTATGTACACTCACCACAGGCAGCAATTCTGTGCTACTTCCTTCCAAATGCCTTTATACACATTTAAGGAGAGGGTTGCATATAACAGGATAAGACTAAATGAAACCACGGTTACAATTTCTTCTTACTTTTTTGTGCATCAAACAGTAAACCGTTCCCATTGCAAGTAGGAACTAAAGTTGTGAGTGGGGAATTAAAATATATATATATATATATATATATATATATATATATATATATATAAAATAAATAAATTTAATCCTGCGCCATAGGATTGGTCTGCACAATTATTCACACCAATCCTTTGAATTTCAATTCAATTCAATTCAATTTTATCTGTATAGCGCTTTTTACAATAGACATTGTCTCAAAGCAGCTTTACAGAAATATCAACATGGTATACAGATATTAAAGGTGCGAATTTATCCCAACTGAGCAAGCCACAGAGTGGCGACGGTGTCGGAATTTGTCGCTTTCTGTTTATTTATTTGGGGTTTTTTATTTTATTTGCTTATTTATTTCAGAGTCAGATATTGCTTGCTGCACTGTTCCTTTGCCGCTTTAGCACTGCTGCTGCTTTGATCTGCGTCGTTTCCATCAGCCGTTTATTTAGAAATGCAATCTGAAGGTTATACAAAGTGACATTTATCTTTAACAAAGCCATCAAAACTGGATACAACAACTGCAGTACAACATCGTCCACCATCTTGTTTGAGTTGAAGGGTACGTCATCGTTTTTGAACATCTCCCGTTTTCTCAGTCAACACTAGAAAACCGCATTTTCTAATTTTTCCACTTGGGAGAGCATTTTCGAAAAGCTCCGTTTTTGCTGGACAAAAAAGAAAAAGAAAAGAAAAAAAAAACGCCGTCTCAGTGTGGACGGAAGGCCAAAACGGAGAGAAAAAGATTTGCGTTTGCAAATTTATCCGGATTAACGTGGACGTAGCCTGTAGTCTGAAGGCCACCGTGGCACAAAGACCCGCCCTATGTGAAATAATCTGCCTCATTCAAAGCTAAAGTCCTGCCTTGCACTCTGTACACAACATACACCCTTTTGAACCACTGTATGATCAGAACTTACTAATAATCTGTTCTCTCTCTCTCATCAGATGTACATGTTGTACGTGTTCTCTTGCTGCCCGATATTATGCTGGATCCAGATTCTGACACGCTCCTACTACTGTGGTTCCTCTGATTACTCCTGATGCTCTAATTCAGCACTTGTGATTCATCTTCTGCTGCTGTGGATGATCCCTAAAGCAATTTATGCGCAAGTCTTACCTTTGCTTGAGTGGATAATCTCACCTGGACACTGTAATTATAGTGACTATGATGCTCATTCTGAACTTCCTTTCAACACACTGGTGATGGATGGGTTCCTTTCTGAATCTTGTTCCTCTCAAGGTTTATTCTTCATGTCATCTCAGGGAGTTTTCCCCCTTTTTCCCCCCTCTCTGACATGCAATTAGAGATCCAAAATTAGATCTAGATTAGTGTGTGCTTTATGAAAATGTCTGTTAAAAAGTGCAATACATGTGAAATTGAACTAAATTGGACAAACCTTGCTGAGTGGTCCTTAAACACCACATGGTATGGTGAGATGCAGATAAACAGACGCTTTCAAGCAGGTTTGAATAGCTGCCTTTTGGTAATTGATTCACATAGTTATTCTTGTCTCATCTTGTCAATGAGAACAAGGTTGTGTTTTGTTTTGAAACTAGGATTTAACATATGATTGAAAGCCCACAGTCTGAAATACAGTCACATCCAAATTTGCAAAAATGTGACCTTAATAAATCACCACAGCCAAGTCATTTACAAACAGTAAGGAATCTGTAGAATAACACATAACTGTAAGAAAAGCGTGCTCTTCTAGTGTTGCAGGCAGAAACAGGGCTGTGTTCAGGTTTTTACACATGGGCTGGCAAAAGAGGCAAGCTGCACAAGATATCTGGGGGGTTTTTGAGGGTAGATTCTTAAATTTTCATGACTTGAACAGCAGTACTCCGCCTCTCAGAGATGAGATTCGAGGTCACATTTTAAGGAAATCCACTTGAACGGTTTGCATATTAACTTTAATAATTAGCAACGTGTCCAAGATTTAGTTTGTAAAAAAAATTTCTTTCATTGATGTGTTAGTCTTTTTCACTTTGGTTAGCAGTTTCCTGCATTACCTACAATGCTGACTGTGCTGCCAGTAATCTCCACCTAAAGAGACTGATGCAGCGGCACTTTAGTCCTTCAGCCTGTCCAGCTCCCTCACCACCTTATCTGTACACTCAGCTCAAACAGGTCGGTTTCCAAAGCTTCAACTTTTATACCAATACCGTCATCACCTTCACAGCACTCGTCATCTCACAGATCACTAACTAGCCGAGCTGCGCCTCTGGTGTAACTCCGCACAACCGCATCATAAATCTACAATGAATTCTGGGACTTTGGGTACAACATTTGCTGTCTGTAGGGCATTTGAGTTCTCAGTGATGAAGTCAGAAGGTTTTTTTGGTGATCGCTACGACTGAAAATGCTCGATTTTCCTGCTGCTTTTTTTTTCTAAATTTGCGATGAAACTTGGGAGTTTTTTGTGCGTTTTGTTTTGCGGAAAACTACTCGGATTGCCAAAATTGCAATTGCATGGGATTGTCTTACGCAGTGATGTTTGTTGGTAAATCAGACCTTTTAACTGTACTCATGTTCGACGCACGTGAATCGAAGAGGGCTTCGACTGGATGCGTGTCGTGGTGACGTCACACGACAGGTCCCGGCACAAAACTACGGCCATTTTGAAAAACTGCAAGCCTCTCTGAATGTTGTACTTTCGTTGAATGTGATCACGAAATCCTGAAGGGATTGATTAATATGACATTTAACATTCTTGGAAAATGGTGTGTGTGTGAGAAAGAGAGAAAGAAAAGACGCTCTTGTGCTTTTGTTATTTTAGGAGCGAAATGTGAAATCTGACTCTTATGTTTGAAATTTTGGATCTCCTACTAAACACTACTGTAACTGATTACCAATGTCCCCCTGTGACGTAAGAGTGGCACACAACCGCCGACTTCTCACAGAAATCAAGAAAACACATCAGCACCACAATCACTAAACACATCACAAATGTTTCAGTATAATCGTATTTAATGTGATTCAGGGTGGCTTTCTCCTTTAAGGGATGGAATCAGCGTTTCAGACAGTAGCAACTTGCCCCTCTGTGCCACCCCTGCTGCCACGCCCATGGGCAGAAGCTGCAGCTACAGATAAAGAAACGAGTATCGTGCTGTAAAATGTGGCTCAGACTGATAGAAGGAAAAGGCAGTCTGTTTTGTTTTGGCACTGTGTGTGTGTGTCCTTGGCAGGCGGGTTGTGAACTGTCCTGCTAGCCGACTAACACTAAAGCACCACCGCCTGAGGATATCTAAACAAAGTGCACAGAGATTACATTCTCTTTATTTCTGTTTAAAAGTTATTTTAATCCCTGTAGCTTATCCGTTTTATTTCTTTACATAATCAAAACACTGGATTTAGCTTCTTTCTTTTTTTTAAAGTTAGCTACATCCGCCGGTTGTCACGGCTAACTCAGTCTCTGAACACGCATACTAGCATACTAAGTAGCATGTGCGGAAAACCTGCAGAGTGAGACAGGGTTTAGAGTTAGTGCGGGGTAAGTGTACGGGGTTAGTATGCGAGGTTGGTATATAGGGTAAGTATGCGGGTTTAGACGCAGCCTTGTATTTTTGTTGTGGTTCAGAGGAGGGCGGAACCCCGTCAAACAGGCCGAGGAGGCCTTACACACAAACAGCCTGCTCGATCACACTCACCTGAGAGCTGTCCTTTTCACTTACGATCCGCTATGTGCAGTTCTTTCGACGATATATCCCCACAAAATCAACCCAAACAAAAAAAAAACAAAGCGCAAAAGGTCGCTCTGAGAGCTACACTAAGCAGCCATCGTTCAACTCTCTCTGTTGCCTGCTGCGGAGTAGGCGCGTGACGTCATTACGTTAAGTCGTCCTCCGAGGTGTTTTGTCGACGTAACGACGTACGCGCGCGACTTACGTTGTAAACAAACGAGCGTGGTGTGGTCTCTCGATGATGATGATGATGGCATGAGTCGATGAAAAGACAGAAGATAAATGATGTGAATTTAGGCTGTGTTTAGTTCACCATTTTGTGACTTTTGAAGTTTAGCAAAGTTTGTTTAACCTAGAACCAGGAAACGTTCTTGGTCTTTGACTGTAATGCTATTTTGACAAGCAAAAAAGCGTTATACTCGGCAAGAAAATACATATTGCTATATATTTGCTGACATTAGCTAACATAATACATTACTCGCTGTGGTATTAATATTGCGTTAATGAATATGTTTGCAGTTGCACGGCATCCGTAAATGCAGATTAATTTTCGGTGAGGATCCACAGGACCTATTTGATGATATATCTCAAAGAGTCGGCTCAAAGAGTCGGCTCGTTCAAGACACGTCACTGGAAGAATACTATCGTTCAGAAAATCTGCCTTAATGCTGAGAGGGTGGACCAAAGTGTTTTCATTTTCACTTTATTTGAGATACAGTTTAAACTCTTAAACGGTGTTTACTGCACAGTAACACGCAGTGTTCAGGGTCTTGTCTCAAGAAGCAGGAATTATGGATTAGCTAACTATATTTGAGTCGAGTTAATTTTACCCTGGGTTAACTGATTTACAACTTTACGTTTACCAGCAGTTAAAACATTTCCGACGCTGTTTAAACACGCATATATACAGCAAGCAGGTCCAGGATTACTCTTCTACACCTGTCATTTTGCAGGTTAATTTTATAGGATCAATTGTCGAGGTAACTGAGCTTGATTTCGTTTGGTGAATCTCAATGTACATTATTAAATGGTACTTTGTGTAATGGAACCCGGTTTGTTGCAGTTGTGCAAAGTTTTATTTCTAGCACCCTCTAGTGGCCAGAGTTATGATTTAATTCCAAAGGTCTGTAACAGACCTCTTTATGATCCTAGCAAAGAGTAATTTGAAAAGTACACGAAATAACCATAACATTAAAACCACTGACAGGTGAAGTGAATAACATTTATTGTCTCATTACACTGGCACGGATATATTAGTCAGCAAGTGAACCGCAGTTTCCAAAGTTGGTGTGTGGGAAGCAGGAAAAATGGGCAAGAGTAAGGATCTGAGCTGCTCTTGGGTCTTAGCATTCATGTGGTTGTTACTTTGATACATTTCAAATACCTAAACATTGTTGCAGACCAAGTCGTGGCAACGGTATTGCGTAATGGCAGTGGCCTCTTTTAGCAGGATAATGCACCCTGCTACACTAAAAATTGTTCAGGAATGGTTTGAGGAACATGACAATGAGTCCAGGGTGTTGGCCTGAACTCCAAATTCCCCAGATCTCAATCTGATCAAGCATCATTGGGATGTGCTGGACAAAAAAGCTGATCCATGGAGACCCCACGATGGGTCAGAGCTGTTTTGGTGGCGTAAAGGGGACCTATACAATATCAGCCAGGTGGTTTTAATGGTATGGCTGATCAGTGTATAACTCAACAAATATTAAACACATTAGTCAGATATGCAGCATCATATTTATTTAGCCAGTGAAGCCATGAGAGCTTTTAATTCCTGAACTTTCTACCCACAGGAGCCAAACCAGGTTCAAACATGTGCTAAAATGTAGACTTGTAATCATATTTCACATCAACACTTTTCCTTATTTTTATTAAAATTGCAGATATATTCAAGTTGTTAACATGATCAATACCACTGTAATTCACTAGTTAATAAAAGTGCAGAACACCTTACTACACATCACAGACCCCACTTTGAGAACCGCTCTATCATGATTAAACATGGTTTAAACATACACTCACTGTCCACTTTATTAGGAACACCTGCTCATTTATGCAATTATCCAATCAGCCAGCAATGTGGCAGAAGCACAGTGCAAAAAATTATGTGTGTGTGTGGGGGGGGGGGGTGATCTCTGTGATTTTTAGCCATGGCATGGTTGCTGGTACCAGATGGGCTGGTTTGAGTATTTCAGAAATACATATACTGCACACATCTCATCATGTGTTGTGTGTTAATGTGATATGCGATACTGTTTCTATACTTACACACACACACACACACACACACACACACACACACACATACTATCCTGCTACCTTTAATTTGGTATTTCGTCAATTGGAAAGAGCTCATTCAGAGAAAAAAGATCAAATTATTATTAACATATAACCACAACATTTTATGCTCAGTCAACCTCTCTGGGCACTATTGCAAATTGTGTGTGTGTGTAATTGTTTTAGTGCTGAAAAGAACCCATTGGTGTGACTGGAACTGAGTAAATATTAGCTTTCCTGATAACAGAAAACAAAGCACAGGGAATAACTAGCTTGGTCGAAACATAATACAGCACTTGACTGTCAGATTCGAGACTATAAACAGCTTTATGAAGTACTAGGTCTTATAGCTTATAAAGTGCAACCGCTTTGTGTGCTGTAGTATGGTATGTGAACACAGGGATTGAGACTAAAAATCAGTTAAAAGCCAAAGGTCGATTTGGAATATCAGGCTGATGATTTGGTAAAAATTTGCATCCTAATGCTCAAGGCAAAAAAACATAACTGGCTTCAAGATAAATGTAAATACAGCAACAAAAATATACACTCGCACATTAGTTCAGTCTAGTTATTTATCACGTCACATGAAGCATTGTAATTTACTGTTACCACCCAAAAGTTTATTATTTTCCAGTAACAGTACGTCCCAAAATCTTTCATTCCTCTTACACCACAACAATTACACCAACGATCGTATTTTTAAAAACTCATTCATAAATGACATGAATGACATGCTTTTTAATAATTTATAGTTACATTTAATGTTGTGGACCATCTGCCAGAAAAGTTAGGTTCCCTTATCACTAAAATTAGTTCCTCTTATCACAATTTTCATTCATCATTCCCTCTCCAGCCTCTCTTTTTTTCTCTCACGAAAGTAATAGGACAATAAATATATAAATGAATATGCAGAGACCAGAGTGGTGGTTTTCAAAGTGGGGGGCGCCAGGGGGCGCCCGGGGGGCATCAACAATTTGGTGTGAAAAATAAATTCTCACTCTCAGACAACCACACACGCACACACACAATCAATTCCTAATGCAATGTAATGTAAAGATGTAAGATGTAATTATTAATTTTAAAAAAAGGAGGATATATTCAGAAGTCTGTATTTTTAATGTGTTTTAAAGACATCTTGCAAAAGGGGGAGCTTCGGTCAAATGTTAATGCCATTTGGGGGGCCTTGCCCTGGAAAAGTTTAGGAACCCCTGTTCTACAGACTTTTCCGTGGTGGAAAACGTGCTGACGCTCAACGCTCTCTCCGTAACTCTTAAACAGACTTCTCCTTACAGAAAACTTTATTTTTTCCTTTCTTAAGTAACAACATCTTTTGTGAATCCTTTATTATTAGATTATGTGAAGAGTCCATCATATAGTCCTGAACAAGCTGTTACTATAGAAACCATGACTTAATATATAAACATGCGATTTGAATTGCAAAATTGTCAGAGCCGCTGTTATAGAGATAAATCAACACATTCTGACCAATCAAGATCGGGAGAATTCAACACCGCTGCAGTATAAACTAAACACGAATCTGCTTCTCAGTTAAATTTCCATAAACCCGTCCACAGCCGTTGGTCAGTGTACGTGATTGACAGCTGCGGGGGCCAATCGGATTCCAGGGAGGCGTCAGTGGAATTTCAAACCTCAGGAAAACGGAAAGAAGGGGGAAAAGTTTCCAAAGTACCGGTAACAATGTGTCAGTCAGTTGTAGCCTTCATCCTTGTGAGGCAGCTGGTGGTTGTCATGTGTGAGCGAGATTTTCCACCGTGCTCCTAGGATTTACTTTCAGTTTATGTCGACATGCGGAGTTAGTTGTTTTATTCAAGCACGACTAAATTAGCCAGGAGAGTGGCTCCTCTTTAAGCTAGGTAACTTATTTGGTTAGGCATTCAACAAACAAACCAAAACCGCCTGTTTTCCTTGACGCTTTTTTCCCCCCACACACACACACCACGAGAGAGAAAGAGATGGCGGGTGTGACACTTCAGGTAAGAGTAATTAAACTGATTTAATTGTCGGTCTTTGTGGGAAATGATTAGCAGGATATGCTTATTAACATTTACTGGAAGGCTAACGTTGACTAACAGGTGAGCAGGTTAGGGAAGGTTAGCTCAGACACTGGAACTACTGTTAGTCATTTAATAAAAATATATATGCTTATAAGTTATACAAAAATAATACATTCATATTGATGGATAAGAATTGCTTTATTTATTATAAATCCTCTGGTATTGTTGACTCGAGTGAACTCCTTTTGATGTTGGTTTTAATGCAAAACCCAACAATACTGGAACTCTTGGAGTTGTGATGTAATCTTATGTGATTTTTGTGTAATGTGAGCTGTCTGTTTGCTCTGTTTAAATTCGTTGATATTTATATAAATTGGCGCTTGTATTTTTGGTGGTTACCCAGGTGAGCAGGTTTAGTAACATCACCTGTGTTTGTAGATGATCTTTCTCTTTGTCCTAGGACTGATGGGGCCAAACCGGGAATGAATTTATTATATAGTTAAAAAATAAAAAAAATAAAAAATGCTAATACATTTTATAAACAGGGAGAGGAAGAAAAAAAAAAAGCTTTAAAAAGGCAAACTTCTAAATTATGTTTCCTAGTAATTTCTGGTGGGATTTAAGAGAAGCGCACACACTGATGGTGACCATGTTAGAGCTGTGTGTGTTTGTCTGTAAGCTGTTCATGGCTGTATTTCTACAGTTGTCCTTTCTAGGGCTGTTTGTAAGCAAGTCCTAGTCATCAGTAAAGGGGTTCTGCTTTTCAGGTTAAGCAAGTTTTACCAGCACTGGCTTCCTCTTGTGCAGATTGTTTTTACTTCCTAACCCTTTCCCTTGACTCTTCAATCAGATGTACTGTACTCTATGCTCAATTTAAGCTTTGTTTCTATAGACTGTGTTTAAACACATTAAATCAATACCTTTTGTAGGTTACAAAACTTTTATTTAGACTCCATTCACTCTAACTATTGCAATTTTCTGGAATTGAGTGGGAGAAATGGTAAATAAATAAATAAATCAAAACATTTAAATCCTGATTTGTTTTTCCATGACAAACGCCTTACCAACATACACTGTGAGATTCGGTACACCTTAAATATATATGATCAGATTTGTTTACCGTATAGGCCACTTTGTAGGTACAATGACTGACTGTCGTGAAGCATTATAAGGATTCAAAAACAGGCCTTTTAGATATCACTGTAGAATCTACAACGATCAGACATAACATGAAAACCACTAACAGGTGACGTGATTAACATTGGTTATCTCATTACGACACCACCTGTTGAGGGGTGGGATGTATTTATTAGGCAGCAGATGAACAGTGAGTTCTCGAAGTTGCTGTGTTGGAAGCAGGAAAAATGGGCAAGCGTAAGGATCTGAGCGACTTTGACAAGGGCCAAATTGTGCTGGCTTGATGACTGGGTCAGAGCATGTGCAAAACAGCAGGTCTTGTCGGGCGTGTATGCTATAGTAATGTGCAATAACATTTATATATAATTTATATATTTATATGATATAATATAAATATAATATAAATATATTTATAAATGATCTTATACTGCACTGTTATTGATGTATTGCTGTTAGTGTTTTTTTTTTTTCCTCCCCCCTCTAGCTTGTGTAACATTGTTCAACAGATGTTAATCTTCGTAAAGTCCTCGATCACAGCTCCATACATTTTCAATTAGGTTAAAATACCAAATACCTTTTTTGATTAACCAGTGATTTAAAAAAAAAAAAAAAAGTTGCTATTTGACCCATATAAGCTGACGTTCCATTGATTTGCTCGCCTTTCAGTTGTAAGGCAGCGCACTCACTGCCCCATTTAGCTCCATAGAGTTATTATTGCACCCAGTGAACTAAAATATGAACTGCACTAATAGAGACACATTGGGACAGGAATCACTGTGCTCCATTAACATTCTCTGTAAAGGAGGAGCAGCAGACAGGACAGGTAATGACAGGGTTGCTGCTAACGTCGAGGGTTTTGCACCAAATCGGGTTAGTTTAAAAATGCTCTGTCGCTGCAGATATCTTAATTTATAGAAAATAATCAGAATGAAATCTAATCCATTTCCTCAAACATCGAAAAAATGATGTATTGCGAAGCTTGAGAGCAGGAAAGGAGGGTTACGGTGTGGGTGATGTGCGTGCAACAGAATTGCATGTGCACCATGGTGACTTTGTTGCACATGCAAAGGCTGAGGAAAAAGAAAAAAAGGTGTCTCCCTTTTCCAAAGCATGAATTCCACTGCCTTTGGGCTAGTTTCAGGCCATTTGTGTGGTTTTTGAGATGTAGTTGTGCTGGATATTTTGCTGAAACTTGGCAACCCTGGTTAATGATTTTTAGTTCTTGTGTATGTGTGTGTGTCTCGATGGTGACAAGAAACAAACCTGCTGAATCAAACGCTGTTGGAAAAAAAGGTGTTGCTCAAAACAAGCTGCTAGACTGTATGCTGGAAGTGTGTATGTTGTTTATCTTCAGCTGCCTGTTACAGGATTACTCTTTTAAAAAATCATTAGATAGTAGTATGACTGTGATAAGCCTCTCAATTTTATTTAGTTTGAGGCTGTTTTTATAGTTGTATTTAAAGTTATGGAACATCTGCATAACAAGTTATTTCCTGTTATCAGTTATCTGTTTCCTCACCAGCCTCTTTTTTTCCCCCCTCCCTTTCTTAAAGTTGATATCATAAATTTCTTCTTCCAGAAATTCTCTCCCTAATTTAGTCTTGCCAATTCCAACCCACTGGCTAACTCTCCACTATTACACAGCTACTAGCAATCAGGGAAGGTGAGGACTTACAGCTGCTTCCTCTGCATCTTTTAAAAGTGCTATGTGCCCCTTTTACACTTACATGAGCTCACAGACACTAGTGACTACACTATTGGCTAGTGTCACTGTTGTGATTGACAGGGGAGAGAGAGTGACGCCATCCCTCCCACTCAAAGAGCAAGGCTGAATTTTAATGAAATTTTTTTTTCAGCAATTTTGTGAAACGAACACACAATCAAGCAAACTCCTCAGTATTCAGAGGAGTTAGCAATTTTTCACAATTACTGCAGATTTGGGCTGAGACGAGTCCTCACAACGCACGTTCAGTCAAAGCCCTCTTCGATTCGTGTGTGTCGGACATGAACACAGCTATAAGGTCTCACTTACCAACAAACGTCACTGTGAAAGCCTGTGCAGAACAATTCCGTGCAGTTGCTGTTTCTCCGATTCAAGTAGTTTTCCACAAGAAACTCGAATATACGAATTGTAAATCCTGTACAGACTGAACGATGCTCTCTTGACTCCTGGCCACAGACGGCTGTGTGGATTCATACTCGTGATAACCTGAAGATAGGTTAAACGCTTTTCTGTTGTGCCACATGGGAATCCTTTTTTGAGTAAATACAAACTACCACCGTGGTCTAATTATTTCCCTTTACATGCATAATGTGTGTACATGGAGTTGTGTTTGAATGCAACTTTGTACAGAAGATGATCAGCAGTTAGGCTTCAACATAGGCTTTGTCTGTCATGGTACTAAGATTACTTAACTTATAACTAAGGGACAGGGGACATATTCAGCATGCATTATAGTATTCAGAGTCAATGATGCTACCTAATACGTTTTTGTAGGGTGGCTGCTTGCGTGGTCTGCCTGAGGGTGACCTGCTTGACCCGGTGTTCCAGCAGCGGCTAGAAGACGCCCGTGCCCTGCTCAGGCAGGAGATCCAGCGAGAACTGAAGATCAAGGAGGCAGCAGAGCGCCTGCGGCGTGCGGTCACCAACAAGAAGAGTGCCGCTGATGTGGAGGATCAACTACGCGCTTCCACTCGCAAACTGGAGCAGCTTCACTGGGAGCTTCAGGAGCTGAATGCACGCACCATGGTTACAGAGAGAGAGACCACCACAGGTGAGGTGTTGGATATATATAATGCTTATAAACTGATCATTTTTCAGTACGTAAATCCAAGTTGCCAGTGCTGCAAATAGCCTTCGTTCTGAAAGGACAGTTACACTCTTACAGCTATTTTTCTCTTAATAATTAACATCTCTCTACTTCGCTAATTGTGTCCTGCTGGGTTATAGAATTAGCTGAAATTTTTGGTTGGCCATGACATGCTGAACACATTTGATAAACACCACCATTTGAGGAAATGGATTAAATACTGGCTACGTATACGTGCTGAATACGGGGTAGTGTGTCATGACTACATTTCCCTTTTTGAAACATCATACCTCTCAGAACCAAACAATTATTTGTGCTTGTACTTATTTAATGTTTGTCTTGTAGTTGCCCCAGGGAATAACAAAAGCAATACTCTTTTATTGCTTTCAAAATTCAATGAATGTTTTGAATACGGAGTTATACTGATCTAATCGAATTGTTAGTTTTGCTTAGGGCTCAGTCATTATTCATTTACAACTTCCTTAGAACATCTTTGTTTGCCTGTTTCATTTGTTTTTTGCCCCCCTAGATACTGCCCTTTCTCCAGACCCATGCCACTGGGAGGATTCCACGTCTCCTCTGGGCAGTCGTATCCGCACCCTGAGAAAACAGCTCAACATGGAGCTGAAGGTGAAGCAAGGAGCCGAGAACATCATCCAGATGTATGCCAGCTGTTCAGTCAAGGTGAGGAGCTCCTGCAGCGCTCCTGTTTAATCCACTTAGGACTTCAGTGCCCTGATGGAAAGAACATGACCATGCTCATGCTCATTCAGGTTATCAGCCCTGGGTTGGTATTAGACATTAGTGTGTTTTAGTATGTTAGTATGTTTTCTGATCTGATGGACAGCTGTATTTTCTGCCTTTATTTTGTGTGACGTCGACTGACATGACATTACATTTAGTAACGCATGTAAACAGGATCTGACTCGTAGTAAAGCATGTATCAACAGGTCTGAAATGTTGCTCCTAACTGGGCAGCCGAAGCTTGCGGAGATGTAAGCTCGTATCAGAAATGGAAAAACCTGTTCCAAATCAGAAATGGGAAAGTTTAATCGGTCCATTCCTATTGAAGTTTTTGAAATGTTCATACAAAAACCTGAAACAAAGAAATGCCATAAATGTGAAAAAAAATCTTTATTTACACTTGGCTGTGGTAGAAAAAGAGGGTGGTTTATTTATTTATTTCTTTTTCTTTCCTTTCTTTTTCTTTTTTTCTTTTTTTTTGAAAGGTTTTCTATGGCAGCTGATTCTGGTATGCTATATTTCAATGTAGTTCATGACTGATGGTCAACACTGTTTTTTATATTTAAAATATTCATATAAATAGTACTTGTAATCACCCCTCCCAAGGAGTTAATTTTTTTTCCCTTGCGTTTAACATTTGGATCCAAATATACTTTATTATGCATACTTTTAATTTATCATAACTGACTGTACCAGTGCTATTAGTTTTGGCCTCATGCCTGAAAACCTCATGCTTCTGTTTATGATTACTATCTACTATCCTCCTCTATTTCTTAAAGGTTTTCTACACACCCTCCTGTACTCTCTTGTAGACTGATGGACATATGACCCCTAGTAGAGCCGAGATTGTGCTTTGCCAGTCTGCACATTCCTGTCTCCCTTACTCCCGCTGTTGTTACTGCTGCTTTCTTAGTACTAAATGTCCTGGCAGGCTCTGATTTATGTTTCCACTGCCATTCTGGAAGTATGCAGCACTGAGTTCAGAGCCTCTGTCTCCCTCACTCTCTCTCTCTCTCTCTCTCACACACACATACACACACACTTACCTATAACACGTACCTCCTGTCCTGGGCCTGGCGACAGCATCGGGCCATGTGACTCTGAACCAACCAATGCTGCAGCTCCCTGGTGTGGGCTAGCCAAGCTGGAGAGAACAGCAGCACACAGCTTTATAACTCTAGTGAAGAGAGGGAGAGGGTGGGAGTGTGAAGAGAAGGAGTGAGGGACATAGCTCTATAGAACAGGCAATTTGAATGAGTGAGAGGGAGTGAGAGAGAGAGAGAGAGAGAGAGGCAGGATGCAAGGACACTAAATAAGAAGAAGGTGAGGAATGGATTTTCAGACAGTGATGTCTGATAAGATGAGAACTCGGCACCTTGACTCCGGGCAAAAGCAGCCCAGCAGCGTGACCGGGTATGACTAGAAGGACACCAGCCGCAGGAGAGAACATCTGATGGGGAGAGTGAAGGGAAAAGGAGATGCCATTCAGCAGTCTAAAAGTCCACCAAAGATGACTGATGAGCTGTTAAACTGCATAGAAAGGGGGAGAGCGCTGTGGACGGTAGTGTTATTCCGTATTTTTATGCAGTGTTTATATGCCTCTCGGTTTGGACTCGCTTTTACGTTACGCACGGTACAAAAAGGATCTCGGGACAGAAAAATATTAAACGATGGTGAAAAGTTAAAAAAATATATCATTGAACCATTCTTGTGTGTTTATTCTGACCTCCAGACAGCTGTTTTACCTCCTGCAGGAAATCCAGCTGCAATCTCGTCCGTTCCATTCAGACCAGAAATTGCATGCGAAATAGCTGAAAAGGCACTGAAGGACATGCACCATCCAGCTCATATTTCATATTCCAGCTTTATTTGCTCTAGGCTTTGGATTTCAGAAAATAAGGGCACTGTTTAGAGCCTGCAGGTGAAGGTTGCATTCATGTTTACACTGGCTTTGCTTAAAGCTGCATTCTGTAATAGTTCAAACACCTCCCTCTATATATAATGCATCCCAAACAGTGCATGATGTGTCATCTGAGAGGTGCTGTTTCTCATTTATTTGTTCACTTTGAATTGTTTTTTACTGCGAATTGCATTTTCTGTACTTTCTATACTTCAGTTAATTACATTTATTAAGTTTTGTCTTGCTGTTTATCATGGCTAATAAAACTTTGCAGTGAGAGATATTAGTACTGCATGTGGTTTGGTCTTCTAAACACCTGACTGGCTGTAATGAGTGTGATCATAGAAAATAATGGGAAGCTATAAAAGGGCACAGCAACTGATCTGCTTGTTGATCATATTACTGGAGGAAGGTCATGCTCTGCTTTCTGATCTAATATTGTTCTCTCTCCTAGTTACACTCACTTTCACTTGTGCACTTTTTCTTCCTCTCTCTCGCTGTCCACCTGTCTTATTTCTCATCCCCTGCCTATTGATTGATCTCTGTCTGTCTATATCCATCTCTATCTCTCACTTCCCATGGCTTAATCTTCCTTTCGCTTATCCGCCAATCTCCCCGCCCAGGACCGAAAGATGCTGTCCACAGCCCAGCAGATGCTGCAGGATAGTAGGACCAAAATCGAGCTGCTGCGCATGCAGATTGTTAAAGTGACTCAGGCCAGAGAGGGAGAGCGCGAGGCCTCCGAAACAAACGGTGAGCACAGACAATCAAAGACTCTCCTTCAGTTCTACAGTGGAAAGCCCCTATAAAGCCGGTGACTATAAAAGAGGCAGAATTGATTGGACAAAACTTGCACAAGGGGACATTCTGATCTCTTGAAATCCAATCGCAAACATTTCTTACACCACGTTCAGTAAAGAAATGTATGTTCAAACGCTGAAAATGCACTGAAGGTCCATATAATATCATGTAAAACGGGCAGATACAGATGCAGTATCATGCCCTAGGAGCATCCTGCGGTCATTCCCACGTTGTCTGTCATTCTCTGTCAGCTTTTTGTTTCTACTTCACGTCAGTGATGGATTTTGAGGATGAGTTAAAGTGCTTGATGTGCATTCAAAATTTGCTCATTAGGTGTGGGGTGTGTGGTGTTTTTTAAAAATTTTTTATAAATAGGCACGTTAATGTGTTCATCTAAAGCCAGGTTTACACAATGTTTTTCTGCCCAATTATGAAACCACAGACGACGTAAAATCACAAATCGTAAAATAATTACTTGGTCATAGGTTGCATTATTAGATTCCATAATGCGACATGGGAGAATGGCATAGGATTATGTGAAATTCATGGAACATGAGTTAATCTGAGCAAGCAATCACTTAAAATACTGACTTGCTCACGTTAATATTAATATAATGTTACCAACCCGCAGCTTACCCAGCCTCGACCAGTTACAAACTTCTCTTCTTCACCAAGTGCGGTGAAGTGTTTTCTCTATGCATAATATTTCCACTATTTATAATAGTTTATATATAGTTTCATAATATTTCTAATATGGAAGGCTTGTTTCTGTTTGTGGCCCCATTTTCTGCACAAGCTCGGATCATTCTGGTTGGTGGTGTAGGCAGAACATGCTAATCATCTTCAATCACAGGTCTATCCTGAGGAACTTCATTGTATAATCCGACATGGAGAACACATGTTCTCACACGGTCTGTTATAGAATTCAGCCAAGATTTTATTGGGATCATCTCGTATAGTGTGACAAGTAATAATGTTACAGACTGCTGAAATTACACGGTGTCCAAAAGCCCTCTTTTAATTTGCAAACTTTATTTTGCACTCTCAGGTCGTCCTTCGGAGACCATCAGCCCCCTGGAGCTGAGGATGGAGGAGCTTCGGCACCACCTGAGGATCGAGGCTGCAGTGTCTGAAGGGGCCAAGAACGTGGTGAGGCAGCTCGGAGGCCACCGAGTTCAAGACCGCCACGCCCTGGCTGAGGTGATCTTTTTTTTTTTACTAATACTCCTTATGTAATAATTATAAGGCTGTTCATAAAAATGACTGGTTGTGTTGGACGTGCAGGATATTTACATTGGATGAAGTTTGTAGTACTAGTATTATGAGCTACTCCTTCTAATCCCGGGAATATTTACCGGCTAGAATTGTTAGCCTTATGAGGATTATAAGAGTGACACACATGACACTTCCGTCAACAGTACACGGCTTCTTAGGTTCTGCAGACAGAATGTAAAAAAAGGATAATCATTGTAATCATTCATAAACACTTTGCAATACTTTCCATGTTTTAAAATGACTTTGTAAATTATCGCTGCTAATCTTACTTGTTCTGTAGTTGATCCTGCCACATGCTGAACATTATAAAGACACTTTATTTATTACCAATTTATTCAAAGTTCCAGTATATTATAGTTTAGTTAATTGTGGTGGTTATTTATTTATTTATTTACTTACTTAACGGTAAAAATAGTAGCACACATTTTTGGGTAGGACTGTAATGTGGTGTTCTGTACACTACTAAGATCTTCATTTAACCCGTTTGTTTGGAGTCCGTGCTGCATTTAAATGTTTAAATACGTGTTCAGGCTCAAGCTCGTCTGCAGGAATCTTCTCAGAAGCTGGATCTTCTGCGTATGTCTCTAGAGCGGAGGCTCGTGGAGCTTCCTCCAGACCACCCCAAACTGGCTGAGATTAAACAGGAGCTGACTGTGGGAAACTCGCCCAGCCTGGGCCTGCACAGGGACCGCCAACGTTCCTCATCTGCCTCCTCGTCTTCATTCTTCAAACCTGCCAGTCTTACAGGTATTGTTGTTTTTTTTCCCCTTCACAAAGTTCTGTATCATGCATTTGATTAGCTATCTCACTGTGGACACGCAGCTTCACATAATTCCCACAAGTTGTTGCATAATTAATCTCCAAACCATCTCCATATTTGAAGCAGTTACACAGAACAATCCCACATTACAAAGGTAGGTCTGATGAGACCACTCCTTCTATTTGAGAATTATTGTTTGACTTTTGATTTGAGAATTTTCTTACATAATACAATTAAATGCTAGAGAAGTATCCGACATTGTTTTACTGTAACTGATTGCAGATATTTTAATGATTGTGACTTCGTGTGTGGCTGCATTTGCTGAGAATATTTGATGTGCATTTGTGTAGGCCGGCTGGAAGTCAGATTAATGGGCTGTCAGGATCTGTTAGAATCTGTGCCAGGCCGCTGTCGCGTGGCCTGTGCTTCCTCCTCCCCCAGCAGCCCCTCTGAAGCAAAGTCCCTGAGAATGAGGACTGGCCTGTCCACACGCAGCACCAATGGCAAGATGGCCAAAACCGACGAACTGTCCAGTAGGTATTGCGCTGATTAACACTACATCAAGGCATAAACTGATCAGTTTAAGAGGTATAACCTCATTGGGAACATATGATAGAACAGCTTTTCTGACCTTTTTTAATTTTTATTGTTTCTGGAGTTTAAGCTACTGTGGTGGTACAGAGTTGCTTTTAGTGGATTTGCTGTTTGAAAGAAAAAAAATTGTTTGTTTGTTTTGACCATAGCGGAAATCAGCGCAGTGTTGAAGGTGAATAACCGGATGGTGGGTCGCACACACTGGCGGCCTGTGGGTAAAGAAGCCTGGGACCAAAGCTTCAGCATCGAACTGGAGAGGGTCTGTGATGCACAGATTTTGTGTTTGATTTGGTTTATTTGTGGAACTGATGAATTGACCCTCAAGCCTGTCTTTGACTCAAATTCCGATCAGGAATTGGTTATCTAATCAACCCTTTGTCCAATCAGCAAAGTCCTGCTTCTGAATCAGCATGCCACCTGTCTTTTCCGTTTTAATGGTAGAAATTCAACTTAATAGTCATTTTTGGAAGAGAATACATTAAAATGTTCAGTTAGGGAGAGACGAAATGGTCTCATACATTTGAAGTCAGCAGTTTCCTCAAGTATTGATCCATGCACAGTGGATCATACAGAAATTAATGAGCTGGTGTTTTTTTTTGTTTTTTTTTTTTGTTTTTTTTTCTTTTCCTGGTAATGCAGTGAGATAAATGTTCAATTATAAGCATTTCAGGAATTCTTAATGGCTATGGTAAACATTTACAGTGAGTAGACAGCTTTTCAGTTTAAGATGTTCAGTGTTTTCTCCCAACATTCTTCCAGCGTTTAGTTGTTGCCAGAATCTATTTGCTAGCTAGTTCCTCTTATCATATGACCGCTACCGGGCAGGGTGAGGGCTAACACCTGCTTCCTCTGAGGCACATGATGCCAGCCCCTGCATCTTTTGGAACTGTGTCTGCTCATGATGCATCACAGGGCAGTATAACACACTGAGAGGAAAGTGCCTAAATATCCTTTTCCTCACACGCCTACGTTAGGGGAGAGAGTAATGCCATCCCTCCCACCTAGAGAGCAGGGCCAATTTATCTTGGACTCCCAACTATGGATGGCTGTCTCATCATTGACATTCGAACTTGTTATATCCCAGCGATAGGGTTAAACGCTTTTCTGTTTTGCCACTCGATTGTGTCCACAATGTTTAATCCAGATCCTATACCTACTCTCCTCCTGTTACTTGGGTAAAAAACAAAAGAAATATGCTCTGATTTTGGGATTTTTATTTATTTATTTCTTTATTTATTTAAAACCAGTACACCAATCGTATGCATAGTGATGTCCTGAAAACTGAAAGCAGTTGTTCTAGTCCTGACCTCACTAGTTGCAGTTAATGCAGTTTATATGGACTTTGTCTTGCCTTTATTAATATGACTTTGCTAACAAAGTGTAATCAGCTTCACAGAGCCTCACATTGTCTGCTGTAATCTGCAACTTATCCTGTATCATTAATCTCCTATTGGCCTTGGAGGCTGAGAAAAGCGACGGGCTACTTTCAGTTTTGGGTCCGAGGTCAGCCTCAGGCTGATTCAGTTGTGTCTGTGAGGAATGAAAACACATTTTTCAATGCGATGGAAATCTTTACTCCAATGATTCAGCAGACAATGATCCAGCCCACTGGAGATCAGTTGTTCCCTGTAAAAGTTAAAAGTAAGAAGATGAAAAAAGAGGATACTGCATATTGTCAAGTGTGTACATAATGTATGTAAATAAGGATTAACATGGTAGCCTGGAACAGGATGGATGTGGTTTAATATGATGTTTTGTCCTCTTACCTTACTGAGAGGATAATGACTGCAAAACACCTGTTTGTTTGTTTTCCACTAACACTGTTAACAAGAATCTGCATGAATGTCTAAAATGGAATGCTGGAGCCAAAAAAACAAAAAGTAAAGTGTTCATGTAAGTGTTTCTGCTTTTGTAGTCTCGGGAGCTGGAGATCGGTGTGTATTGGCGAGATTGGAGAGCTTTGTGTGCTGTGAAGTTCCTGCGCCTGGAAGACTTTCTGGATAACCAGCGGCATGGCATGTGCCTTTACCTGGAACCACAAGGCACACTGTTCACTGAGGTAGGATATTGTAACTAAAACAAACTGCAGCTTAACACTGCTTACACTGAGTATTTTGTGTTGCATAGATTTTCCATGGTGGATAAATCGGTACCCTGGGACAAGCAGCTTTTGTGTCTAGGCTATTACTTATAGGTTGACAAGTAGGCTCAAAGACCAGAAAAAACACCCTACTGTACTACTTATTGACGTTCACAAAACAAGCATTTTCATTTGGTACCACTATGCTGTAACTATAGCGCACACTTCCAAATCCCACCAACTTCCACACGAGATATGTTGGCTGGGGTGCAGTCTGGTTGTTTTTTTTGTTTTTTGTTTTTTTTTATTAGGTATGTTAATTAGCATGCACAGACAACAATCTCTTCAGAACAAGGAACACGCAAGTATCGAAACAGAGCACAATAAAGTACAGCACAAAGCAGTCGTATAACTGTCCTGCTTCATGTTGCAATTAAACATATCTAGAGGAACTAAAGATGCAAGCCAGACTCATATGTTTTACTTGTAATGTGAGAACATAAAAAATGCAGCTCAGTCAAAACTCTCACCAGTGATTTGGTGCCTTTTTGTCGATGTCACAGCATAGAACCATTTGCTATGTCATAAACGAATCCACAGAGGATAAGGTCTTATTGCTACATAGTCGTCCCTTGCATAGAATTCATATATTCCTTCACTTAATATTAGCTACCAGCTAGCTCGCTATATGTTATTTCATTATGTTAGCTTTGTCACACATTTTAGCCTGGTCAATTATGATTCCTTGCAGTCAAATCATGAGACTGAGTAGCACACAAGATTTTTCTTACCTTGTGGGCTAGCTAATGAATTTCTCATTTGTCCATTCCTGTTATTGCTATGTGGCTGGCCACTTCGTCATTGCTTAAGTAAATCGGATCCAAATTCTCTCAAGTATATTTTTAAAATTATTATTATTTTAAAAACATTTATTTATTTATTTCCATTTGTCATTGGACTGCAGGTGAGATTCATCAACCCTGTTATTGAGCGGCACCCGAAGCTACAGCGACAGAAGCGTATATTCCCCAAAGAAAAAGGTATATTTATTTATACATTACTTAATAGTGGTACACATTTCCTTTGTTGCAGTAACTGTGTCTAGTAGCACAGACTTCCAGTTTTGCGTAAACATACATTTTTGATCTTGTTTCAGTACAGGGAAATGTCCAGTCATTGTCTGTAGTAATCATACATACACTAGAGATACACTGGATGGAGATTAGGCTGAAAACTGCTGGAGTATCCCTTTAAAACATTCCAACACATAGCAGCCTTAAGATATTTACATGATTGATATAAGAACTTTTATTTTCCTTTTAGGTAAAAACTTCTTACGGGCAGCACAGATGAACATGAACTTCGCCACATGGGGCCGACTGATGATGAGCGTGTTGCCACCGTGTAGCAGCACTATTACTGCTCTGAGCCCCCCGCTGGTCTCCACTGACCTGCCCTCTCCACCACCACCCCAAGAGCCTCATCTCACCTCCCCTCCATCTGCAGAAAAAACCTCTAACTCCACCCCTCCTCCACCAGGGTGAGTTCAGAATCCTGTTCTTACAGCTTTTTTTTAATTTTTTTTTTTTTTATGAGCTAATGTGCCATCATTCATACAGTTATCGAAATATAACATGCCATTATTTCAGATTTTTTTTGCGCATTGGTTTATCATCACACTCCTGCTGTTGTACTGCATACTATATGAATATTGATCCTCTTAGGTTGTGTGATTGGCTAAATGCTTTCTGCTTTTAGAGACTCGGCAATCATCAAACTGAACTTCAGCGAGGAGCGACCACCCAAACCCCCTCGTCTATACCTGTCAAAGGCAGAGAGTCCTGCGTCCATGGTAAACTCACACTCATGCGTTCGCTGGTTTTATGAATACTGATTACAAGTGCCTATACTTGTTTAGGATCGGATATGTCACTGTTGTTGTATGTTTATGTAGAACTTGAAGGGTAACCAAGCTGAAGATTGTAGAGGCAGAGCTGTGCTGAAGAACATTACTAAGTAAGCACCATCTGTACAACAGAGCAAACTGTCTCTGTCTATCACATTCACACTTCACACTTTTTCCTCCTATACACAGTTTATTTCATCGCTTCATCACTCTTCAGTTTTTAATGCCTTCCTTTCTATACATCTCAACTTCTCAGTTCACACAACCTAACAGTCTGTCTCCTGTTTCTATTTCAGGCAAACACATGAGCTGCAAATGGATGATTTTTTCTGGATCTCTGTCCTTGGTAGAGGCCACTTTGGAAAGGTATATCCTCCCAGCCCTCAGCTAATCTTTTCAGCATTTAACCTGTTTTCAGGACCAGCGCAATGAAGTTTTCCTCTCTGTGCTATTATTTTTAGGTGTTGCTAGCAGAGTATAAGAGCACAGGGAAGCTGTACGCCATCAAAGCCTTGAAGAAAGGGGATGTGGTGACACGTGATGAAGTAGACAGGTGACTGAACCGTGGTCTCTGTGATGTTACAGAAGTGTAGACTCCATCAAAAACATATAGATAGGTTAAGAATACTATCAAGCTACAACCCTATTAGAAAGGGGGGGGGGGGGGGGAGTATAGTGACTTGGTACAGCAACAAAAAAAACATAAAATAAATTAGTGCTTCCTAAAGCACATAGTGAAGGATTAGGTCTTCAGTCTTAATTCGAAGGCTGTCAGAGACTGAGCTGTTTAGAAATCCAGAGACACAATAGCAAAGAGTCTTGATGCGTATTTCGACTGATAGTCGGTTGAGTCAAGCAATGCTAGAGGCTCAAAGGGAACATGTTGTAGAGCTGGCCATTAGGTAAGTAGTGGTTGGTCTGTTTTTTCGTTTTGTAGGTAAGCATCAGTGTTTTAAATCTTATTGGGCAGCTACAGGAAGCCAGTGGAGGAAAAACAGCAGTGGGGTGATGTAGGAAAAATGTAAATGATTAGTTATTAGTGGCGTTGTTAAGCATTGTTTGTAATTTTCTGTAATTGTTTTTCTGGAAACGTTTCTTGAAAGTTTGTGAACCCTGTAGAATTTTCTATATTTCCTAAGTCCTAAAAGTAGATAGAGAACCCAATTAAACAAAAGAGGCAAAATATTATACTTGGCCATTTACTTATTGAGGAAAATGATCCAATATTACATACCTGTGAGTGGCAAATGTATATGAACCTTTGATTCCAGTATCTGGTGTGACCCCCTTGCGCAGCAATAACTGCAACTAAGCATTTCCAGTAAGTGTTGATCAGTTCTGCACATCGGCTTGGAGGAATTTTAGCCCATTCCTCAGTACATCTTCAGCTCTGGGATGTTGGTTTGTTTCTTCACATGAACTGCTTTCTTCAGGTTCTTCCACAACATTTCTCCTGGATTAAGGTCAGGACTTTGACTTGGCCATTCGACCAATCTTTACTAAAACAACTTGTGCTTAGGGTCGTTGTCTTGCTGCATGACCCACTTTCTCTTGGGATTCAGTTCATGGACAGAGTTCCTGACATTTTCCTTTAGAATTCTCTGGTATAATTCAGAATTCATTGTTCCATCTATGATGGCAAGTCGTCCTGTCCCAGATGCAGCAAAACCAGCTGAAACCATGATACTATCACCACCATGTTTCACAGCTTCCTCATTCCCTACCTGAATTTGGGAAATTGTTACACTATGGTTATTGTTGTGGTTTTTTTTTCTTCTTCTTTTTCTCATGTTTCTACGGTAATATTTCAGTAAGTTATAAGCTGAAATAGACTGAAAACATCAGTTGCATTGCTGACGAAGCAGTCATGCCCGGGCGGTGGCCAAATCGGACATTCATCAAATGGCTGTGAAGAAAGTATTGAAGCCTGTCATCAAAGGGCTGTCAGTCACTCAAACTGGGCACATGTGATGTCAAGCCATTGAAATCCATTTTTTCCACTTCTTTTTTTTTTTTTTTTAAAGTAATGTTTCTCTTTGTTGCATTGTTTGATACAAGAGACATAAATATAAATGGGCTGAGTGTACAAGTTTCTTATTCATTTAGATAGGCATCAAAATGGTAGGCCTTTGGATGTTGGATATATGTCCCACGCTGCACACACAAACGTATGACTTGTCCCACAATTTGGTCTGTTTGCATCTGGTCACCCTAACCACTCCTGGGGAGGGTAACAATGCTCTTGAATTTCCTCTATTTGCACACAATCTGTCTGACTGTGGATTGGTGGAGTCCAAGATCTTTATAGATGGTTTTGTAACCTTTTCCAGCCTGATGAGCATCAACAACTCTTTTTCTGAGATCCTCAGAAATCTCCTTTGTTCGTGCCATGATACACTTCCACAAACACGTGTTGTGAAGAGCAGGGATCCATCACTCACACCAGATTTGTCATCCCAACCTGAAAACACCTGACTCTAATTTCACCTTCAAATTAACTGCTAATCCTTGAGGTTCACATGCTTTTGCCACTCACAGATATGTAATATTGGATCATTTTTCTCAATAACTAAATGACCAAGTATACTTTTTTTTTTTTTTTTTTGTCTCATTTGTTTATTTGGGATGTTTGTGTCTACTTTTAGGACTTGTGTGAAAATCTGATGATGTTTTAGGTCATATTTATGCAGAGATGTAGAAAATTCAAAAGGGTTTGCAAACTTTCAAGCACCACTCTATAACTGAAGTTTTAAAGTACAGCTTATTTCTGGTCTTTTCTCTTGTACACTACAAACGCCTTAAATAAAATTTTTATTGAAAAGTGCTCTTAATTACTTGCATGTATTTGATTTGATTTTAAGCACTTTTTTTTCTTTCTTATTCCACTGTTTTTATATTGTGGCATGTTTATTCCCATCAGTCTGATGTGTGAGAAGAGGATTTTTGAGACCATTAATGCATCCAGACACCCATTTCTTGTCAACCTTCATGGCTGCTTCCAGACCAGTGACCATGTGTGTTTTGTTATGGAGTACTCACCCGGAGGTGACCTGATGACCCACATACATGCCAACATCTTCACTGAACGCCAGGCCCGGTATATATTATACAAAAGCGCTTAAATGCAGCCATGCATGCAACTACTTCTACATACACCTTTATCCACTAATGCATATCTAAATGCTGTTATTACATACCTGTGCATCTCACGTCAATAAGGATTCTATTATAAATAAATGCCAAATAAAACTTTTAATTACCCTGGAGCTGCAAGGCTAATGGAGCTAACAAATAAATAATAGAAGTAAATCTTATCCAAAATCTTTTTTGGAAATATATGGTACAAAGAATTTCCAGGTCTTCAGTAATTTAACATAAGAAATGTGAACGTTAATGTAGTTCCGTTTTGAACTTAAATGGTTAAATGTGAACTATATAATATTCTTATTAAACAATAAAATTATGGAGCAAGTGGTATACAAAATTTGGAAGTTTTTTTTTTTTTTTTTTTTTTTTTTTTTTTTTTAATTCAGAAATATTTGGGAGCGTTAGACTTCCATTAATTTTTAACAGCTCAAGTGCAAAACTGAGCAAGCAAAACATCAGACAGCAAACATGACATGTCTTGGCAGGTGGAATACGTTTGGAGTAATATTTTTCTACCTTAAAGCAGAAAAATCACTGTAAACAAAGTAAAAAAGGTGCTAATATGATTACTTTCTTCACACGTGATCCTATGAATCACAAGACAACATAAAAATAGATCTGTTATATCTGTGTTTACATAACCAATCTGATTTAAAGCTTCCGTTATGTTCCGGTCAGATTTTATGCTGCCTGTGTACTCCTGGGTCTTGAGTTCCTGCACCAGAACAAAATTGTTTACCGGTAAATGTTCTCTTTATGAACTTGATTTTTTATTATTTATTTATTTTATTTATTATTATTTTTTTAAATATAGCCTGAGTCACTTTAAAGTAAATGCTGAATTCCATTACATCCTTCAACAGGGACCTGAAACTGGACAATCTTTTAATGGATGCTGATGGCTTTGTGAGAATAGCAGATTTTGGACTTTGCAAAGAAGGTAATGCTAATCATTGGTGGATTGGATTTTTTTTTAAAAAGTGTGTTTGTATCTCAGAAGGTTACAACACCACGGCACCACGTTATAATGTATTTATGCCATGTAACAACAAATATGTATTGATAAAGCGAAAGTATGAGCAGTTCTGAAAAATGTTGTGTATTGATTTTCATATTGTGCCAAAAACAACATGTGGGTACTTTTTTAATTATTTATTTATTTATTTTAATAACAATGTTGCTCACCTAGATTTCTTTTGATTTCTTTCTTTTAATTCTTTTATATAAGCTCATCAGCACTGATACAGATCGAGTGTTGCATTGAAGGAGAGAATTCCACAAAATTGATCATTTGTATTCACTAACGTTTTTATGGAGAAATTGGACATTAGTGACCGAGTACAGTTCTTGTTTTACACTCTCTTCAGGAATGGGACATGGCGACCGTACGTCCACTTTCTGTGGAACTCCAGAATTCCTGGCCCCTGAGGTTTTGACGGACAGCACTTATACCCGCGCTGTGGACTGGTGGGGCCTCGGCGTGCTCCTCTACGAGATGCTAGTTGGAGAGGTCTGTTCAAGCATAGCTTTCTGTTTAAAAACCAGATTTCTTTTATAAATAATTCATATGAAAATATCAACAGTGTAACACTGACCATCCAGCGATATGCAGTCTAGCTTCAAAATTAGCTTTAGATGAAAAACTTCCCTGTAGCCTCAGGGCATGTTTGCCACATTTATTTAGGAACAGTGAACTTTATTAGACTTCTACATGCTTTATCAGTGCTTTATCTCTGTTGATAATGGAGCTGAAAATGGCATTTACAGCTTCCTCTTCCATTTCTCTGTAATCTGAGCAGTGCTTAGTTGAAAATGAGATTCATTGCAGCAAAATGCGGTTAGGAAACTAATAAAGAGCCATATGATTGGGCCAAAATTTACTTGAGGAAAGGCATTGTTGTGATACCATGTTCTAACTAATTTGCATGAAATTGAGATGATCACACTTCTTTATTGAGTGTTGTGAACATCCTTACCAACCCTTTAAGGGTTAATGTTTAAAAAAAAAAAAAAAAAAAGTGTATATTATGTGTATATCAAATGTATATTTAAATTTTTTTATAATTGTAAGGTCTAGAAAGGAAGTCATAATATTTGAGAATTGCTGGTTTGGTTGTTTGGTAGTCTTAAATCTGGCAATAAACAAAATAGTGAGCAAATTGAATTACTTACCATTCCCTGAGAGAACATGGTTATCAAAGAACACTCCTCAATGCTTTCTAGTTGCATGCGAGTTTAATTCTAAAAAATACTAAATGAAATCCTGACACTGTAGAGTGAGTAAATTTCATATTTATCATATCTGATCATAAACAGCTTTGATGTGACTTTTATTAATGATCCTGACGGCACATGTGGTGTCAGCCTGCCTAGATAAAATGTAACCTCTTTGAGGCAAATGAATGTGCTGGCAATAAAACGCATAGTCACTGCCGAAAAAAACATCACTATCTGACATACATAACCATAATGCTAGCTATCCCTCTGTTCCTCCCTCTCAGTCTCCGTTCCCAGGGGATGACGAGGAGGAAGTGTTTGACAGCATAGTAAACGATGAAGTGCGTTACCCCAGGTTTCTCTCCCCAGAGTCAGTCTCCCTCATTCAGAAGGTATGTGTGCATGTCCATCTCTTTCTCGTTTCTGTAGCATCCTAATACTTTCAGACAGGATTATAAAATGGCAAGACTCCCCAAATAGTATTGATTTTTTTTTTTCCCAGAGATACAGATGATATTTACTTATATGCTCCATTTAAACTGTTACTGCATTTGCAAAGCCTATGGCAGTGTGTTTTATGATGGCAATGAAAGCATAATATGACTTGTTCTAATAGCTTGTTGTTTTTTCACTGCCTAGTGGTTTAGTAAATTAATGTTTTTAGTGGCATTTGCTCATCTTTCTCACAGCTGCTGCAGAAAAACCCAGAAAAGCGGCTTGGTGCTGGAGAGCAGGACGCTAACGAGGTGAAAAGGCACAGATTCTTTCAGGTGACCTTCCTGCACACTCGGTACACACCTTCGTAAATAGTGACTAATAATAGATCATGTCGGTACACTGAGTCATTTTGTAACCGCACAGGGAGTGGACTGGGAAGCCTTGCTAGCCAAGCGAGTGAAGCCTCCGTATCTGCCGAGCATCAAAGCCCCGGGTGACGTGAGCAACTTTGACGAGGAGTTCACACGCCTAAAGCCTGTACTCACCCCTCCACACACACCCTTCTTCCTCACAGCCGAGCAGCAGGAGATCTTCGCAGATTTCGATTTCTCCTCACTTCACTGACTGCCTGAGACTTGATGGCCAAGCGGAATCACGACACATCGAGGCTCTGTCCTAATCCTGCCCGAGCCCTTTCTTTTCTTTCTTTCTTTCTTTCTCTCTACCTATGCAGTTGAACCAAGTGAAGCTGATTTACTGTCACAAGGCTGTGTGCTTTTCTGCTTCTGGCTGCTGCACTAGTGTGCTTGAGCTACATCTGAGTTTCTTCTGATGAAGGAAAGCAGCATTTGGAGTGTTGCTGTAACTCGCTGCTGTTCTGCCTCCGAAATGAAAGAGAACCTGTCATCACTGTGAGCTAAGCTTTTTCCTGTCCTGCAATGCATTGCTACTGATTGCCTGTGTGTGGGTGTAGGTGTGGGTGTGTCTGCTCTTATAGAACAACCACCATGCTGAATGTAATTTTCGCTTTTACTTTTAGCCTCCACAAAGGGCTAGTGTGCATGCAGGTTTTTGTTCCGGTTCATTCAGAGCCACACCCAATAATCAACTATTAGTTGTGGATCCTTCTTGGTTGGTATGAAAACCTGAGCTCTGGTGCACTAGAGTCTTGTACTGTCTGCACACATGACCTCAGTTTTGTTCAAACGAAGCCACCAGTCATTGCTCGTTACATTTATCCTTTTTCAAATTCATCATAGATTCTGCAGTCGGAGGTCTTGGAGCTGTAGAGCTTTGATGCGCTCTTGCGCTGAAGCCGAGTAGAAAATGAAATGTTGGTCATGTCTGTATTTGTGAGTGACATTTTTAAGGAAGGAAGCTTTGTATGTAGAAGCACCAGATGTTGTTTATGGCTATTATGACTAAAAGCTTCAAAAAGGTAAATGTAATCTAAACTCACCTCTATCCATTGCATCTGTAGTGTATGTGAGATTGACCACAGACAAGACGTTTTTCTGTACTCGTTACTGTTCATTGGCGGCAGAGTGACCTAGTGGGTAGCGTCGCCCTCCGCACAGCTCCAGGGTTGTTGAGGTATGCAGGTAGATGGATTATATATGCGTTAGCTATGCGAAAATTTAAACACCCCTTGGTGTTTCTGGGCATATCTCCAGATCCACAGCAAGCCTGACCAGGATCAAGCAGTTATTCAAGATGAATAATACCTTTTTATAATCGAAGTCTAAGGACAGCTGTTGAATCCTGAATATCTGTATAACTCTAAAACTATTAATTATACTGACTTATAACGTCATTTCCAAATACCCTTGACTGAAGGTTGCATGAAAGTGTTCTACATTTCGCATAAATATTTATTGACAGAATTCAACAACTGCTCTGAGACACTTTTTTTTTTTTTCTTCCTGTTTTCTCAGCACATGAAAACATATATATAAAATTGTTGTCTGTAGTAATCTTGCACATATAGATGGTGGGTGAAGTCTGTCAGATATCCAGTTAAGAACACAAACTTTATTGATTTCAAAATCTTAGTGTACCTTTTAAACCTCATGATGATCAGGATGTTTAAGTGCATACAAGTTGTTGTTTTTTTTTTTGTTTTGTTAACTGGGATTACTTGCTCACTGGAATCCAAAGTAACTTTTCCAGACCACAGTTTAAATAATCACATGACTGTTAGAACATGCCATAATTTTATATTGTACCTTTAGGCCAATTAAATCTAATAATGTTGTCCACTGATGGTGTGTGTGTGTGTGTATGTGTATGTGTAGCATTTACAATCCAGCTATGTTTATTTGAAGCATCTAACGTGTTTGTGGCCTCTCGGCTGTGAAGCGAGCCCTGTATCTTTGCTGTACTCTAAACTGTAAACATCCTGTAGTGCATTTGTCTATATTTGTTACATTTTTGCTGTTAGACGCTATGACGCAGAGTTCTGAAGTAATGGTTTACTTCTGAACAGTGATACTGTGAGCAGAAACACTAAAGTATTGAAATTGGACTTTCCCTTTATACATGCCAAATGAAGGAAAAAAAGAAATCCAAACATAATGGAAGGGGATGAATGTATTTTCACAAATAAAATACAATATGACTACATTTTGTTCGGTTTATTGAATACTGCCACTGCGAGTCTACATCATTGCATGTCACAAAAACATTGCATAAGCAACTTTATCAAAGCCAAGTCTAGTGGAATTCAGCACAAATACTGAAACGAACAGTCGAGTGCAAATTCATTGGAAGTGACTTTAAAAGGAGAATGAAAGTTATTGCTTGCTCCTTTTTAAGGATTTAAAACAGCTTTATATTGCACAGAAGACATTCTAATGGTTTGATCTATAAAGGAGCGACAGTACAGACTGTATTGCAACCATTCAACAAACATCATTACAAAATCAGTTAAAAACTAAAATCTTTCAAGACCATACACATGCTCTTTTTTAAATTGCTTATTTGATAGTATGAAAAGAACAGGCTATATTTATACAAAAATAATAGTTCGGCTTGTAGTTTGTTTGATGTTTTTTTAAAAAAAAATTCTTACAATATATATATATATATATATATATATATATATATATATATATATATATATATATATATATATATATATATATATATATATATATATATATATATATATATATATATATATATATATATATATACACAAACCCTGTGTGACTGCTAGTGGGATTTTTTATAGAAAGCTGTTTTTGTGGCATTATTAAATACTTTAATATTTTCAGTAAGTGTAATTTCATATGGCTGAAATTTAAGAAGGTACCGGTGCAGGGATTTACTGATCTGATTGTCAATTCTCAAACAGAAAACAGCAACATTTTATATAAAAACAAGTCAATCAAATGGAACTTAAAGTACATTGTCTCTGAGGGCTCTGAGTTTTGCAGTGGTCTATGATTTCACCCAATCGTCAGAGGATTGCAAGGATGAATTTTAATGATTTCACAGCTGTTCATGATGAGTCCATAAGAGTTTAAGTGCACCTCAAATGAACTATATTCTCACACCCAGAAGAGTTACAGTACTCTTGTACAATTTAAACAGAGATGATCAGTAATTAACTGATTTTCATGATGCCTAGATGTTTATGGACTCTTAATAGCAGCTGACTCGGTCAGCCAACTACTATGTATGTTTGGCCCTGACAGCGTTGTGATTATTACATCATACTTTGTGTTTATATTTAATCATGTTGTGAAACATCCATAAAAAAAAGTTAGTTCCTGCAATACGGCTATAAACCGTTGTTCCCCCTCTTAACCCCCCCCCCCCCCCCCCCCCCTTCTTCCCAAGTTAACAAGTTAATCAGACAAATAAATTGCAGCTTATAATTGGAAAGTGCAAACGCTGCCACTGCAGACTTCGTCCAAAAATGTTAAATAAACGTCTCCTCACAGAAAACTGCACCATATCGCCAAATTATGTAGTGAATCCCCCATACAAGTCCCATAGTTGTTACTATAGAAACGAGAAGATTAGAACAAGCGCATTAACTAGTGTCTCAGCCACGGTAATTGAAAATTAGTCAACACGTTCTGACCAATCAGAATCGAGAATTCAACAGCTGTGTTATAATATGAAAAAAGCAGCTGGTACAAATGTTCATTCTGCAGTTGGGATAACAGATCACTGAATTCTGCTCTGCATGCAATCATATCAGCTGGCTAAGTACAGGTATTTAACTATGGTGAAGGAATTCTGCCTTAATACTAGTGTACCTGCTTGCTAATACAACTAGGGTTTTCTACCTCTACTGTTCAGCTACAAAGCAGTACCAAATAATCTGATATTACAGCTGCAGTATGTCTCAGCCACTTCGTTCATATTGACGAGTGCTTTATGCGATGCTTTTTCTACTGAAACATGCTTAATTTAGGGGCTATCCAAATATCCACTAAAATGACCCAATACAAATTGTAAAAAGAAAAAAAAAAAGTTTAATTAGTACACTTTGATTATGCTTCCCAAACTGAAGTGTCTAAAAACTACAGAGGGAGCTGATGGTGTAAAATCTACCCTGTCTTTACTGTCACATTAAGTGATGTGCTCCTTGGCGTCTGCTTGCTTTATTTTACAGACGTTCCTTTGTGCCATAGCAAAACATGACACGAGGTAATCTTGAGTTAGTTAGAGAACGGAGTTTGTAATAAAATGACTCTTTGTATCCCAATCGTTATAGGAAAACAAGCGTTAATATTGGCGCTTGCTTAAAAAATGATTCGTTCTCACATTGCTGAAACGTTCTTAACTTTTAAAGATTAAGTTTAAAAAGTGCAGCTGCAACTTGATGAGAAAATTTCCTACAGATCTATTCAGAGGAAAAGCAGCAGTCCAAACCTCTTGATCATATCAGACTTGCTATAAGTGAGGCTCTATATGGTTCTAACTACAACTATGTCCATGCAATCGAGAATCATTAAAGTTCTGGATAAATAATAGGAATGTGTTTGGAACTGTATTTCTAACCAAGACATAATGTTCTTGTTTACTTGGCTATGTTACCGTAAAATGTTCCAATCACTCGGTCGGGGTTGTGCTTTAAGCGGAATCGCAGCCTTGCCTGAAGTACGCCTGCTCCCACACCACCGTGCTCCACACGCAGAAGAAGCTCCACAGGTTGCGCAAGGTCCCGCGGTCGAAGGGATTCTCGTCAACGCCGCAGTGTTTGAGGTAGGAGATGCGGTGGCGTGACATGAACTCCCAGGTGGTGGTATTCAAAGACACCAGGTAAAGGTGGGAGCCCAGGAGGAGCAGCACGGTGAACGCCAGTAGCGCCACCACAGCGCACGTCACCAGCAGCATGCTGTTCGATTTCAGCCACACCTGCCACGTCGCAGCATCACTGAACCCTGACCTAAATATGGATTAACACATCATTCTGGTTCCTCTGTAACATGACAAGCTGCATCATGTTCCTCAACGTTACATTTACACTATAAATGGATCAAAAGTATGTAGCGTTCATTAATAAATGTAAAATTGAAATCATCGGAGTGGTATAAGAGGAATAAAAAATACTGGGACGTATTGGAAAGAAATAAACTTTGTGATAGTAACTCTGCTTTGTGTTGGGCCACATCACACCACCCTGTTGTTGATCATTTTCCTTTTTTACCACAGTGCTGTTGAATTTATGAAGGTGACATTTATTTAACGTTTATTGAAGGAGTCTCCAGTATCAGTGCTTTCTAACAGTCAGACATGAGAAAGTCTTGATACCACGATGTACTACGTGTCGTTCATTAATAAATTAAAAACCGTAATCACTGGGACGTTGCTGGGGTAAAAGAGGAATAAAAATAAAGAAATCAATCAACAGTAACATCACTTTGGGCCAGGCCACATCTCGCCACTGTGTGTTGGTGATTATTTTCCCGTAACAGCATGCTCCAATATGTTTTATTCCTTCACATAATGTAGGACCATGTTGTTTGCTTTGATACAGACACTCACCAGGCCATGTGTAGCCCCCAGAGCAGCACGACGAACTGCACAGCCAAGTAAAGCACAAACCAGCGATGGTTCCTCTCCCCTACGCAGTTCTCAATCCATGGGCAATGATGATCATAGCGACGCACACAGTGCTGACACGTCTGGCAGTGCTTGGATCTCATCGGTTGCTGTGAGAGGAGCATGTACAGCAAGAATAAACCATGCTTAGTCACATGTTATTGCAAGAATCAGCTTAATTTATTGCCACACACACACCTGTAACAGGCAATGGCCACAGCGACGCTGACGGAATGGTTTGATTTGGGGAATCATGTCCTGCTGCTCCTCGGCGATGCCAAGAGCGAACTGAAACAGAGTGAGTGTCACAGCGTTGTAATAAAAACAGCATAGTAACCAGCAGGGAGAGTAAACCTCAAGCTTCCACATGTTTCTGATACTCAAGGCAATTCAATATTAGACGATAGCACAATATGATTCAATTTAGTAGCCTCCGATAGATATGTGACTGGGGTAGGCCTGCTGTTCATTTGTGAATAACAATGATGTAGAGAAGGACTATTGTGTGGATCATAGATATGTGCAAATCTGCATGCTAGACTCTTAAATTATTGATACATTGATTTAAAAATATGAATTATTTGGTACAAATCAGTTGTAGGACATAAGCCTGTTATGTAAAATAGCTTCCTTACTTATCCTTCTAATGTTTACTTATCCTTCTGTGCTTGAATTTGCAATTGTTTACTAAAAAACAAAACAAAACTCAATTTATATATTTCGAGGCCTATTCGAGACGCACCACTACTGGTGCGTATTCATTTCATGAGCATCAACTCCTCGCCTCATCATCAACAGGCCACACTGATAAAGGAAAATAATCAATGATAAGGCGACATCATGCCAAAGTGAATTATTTTACGAAGTGTTTTATTCCCCTTATACCGCAGCAGTTTGCCAGTGTTTACAATTTTATTCATTAAAGAACAGCATGCCATACTTTTAATCAGACTTTACTTGTGGAAAATCCACAAAACAAGTTGGATCCTGTTTTCACATCCATTCTAATAAACACACACCAGCCTCTGGTATAAAGCACTCACACTGGAGACTCCTTCCAGAAATGTTAAATAAACATCTCCTTACAGAAACTTCTCCATGCCAACAAATCATGTTTTTCATTTACAATAAATGTACAACTCATTTTAAAAAGCTGTTTAATAGCCTTAGATTAGTGGAGTGTCCTCCATAGTCCCTGTGAATTAACTATTTCTATAGAAATGACACCATATTACAACAAGTGCCCTAATAAAGCTGTGATTTGAATTACCAACTGTCAGAGCTGCTGTTATAGAAAATGAATCAACACCTCCTGACCAATCATATTTGATTAAATAGTGCTGTGGTACAATATTTATACTTTTTTTTTTCTTTTTTAAAGAAGTATGTATTGTGCATTAATATTCTTGACTAACTTTATGTTTTTTATTTTTATTTCATACATTTCACATCCAAGCCATGGATTCTGTTGGCTAAATCTGACAACTGCAGGGCTGCAACTGGACACTACAGGCTTCCAACCTGACTGTTACAAATGCAATTACAGCTGTAAATAGGATATAACAACCCTCAAGGACTGGCCTTGAAAAGCAAGAAATCAACCAAGGCTTCCTGGTATTATAAAAACTAAATCTGTCATGTTCAAGTTAACCAAATAATTTATTGCATAAGCTTATTTTGGTTTTAGTGCTGCATGTTTGTGCATCCTATATTAAGCTTCTTTTTTTTTTTTAAACCCCCAAAAAACCTTAGAAACATGACTGAATTGCAATACTGCCATACAACAGATCTGGCTAAGCTTCTTTGTTTCTTGTTAACACTTCTCCAGTTTCTCCAATTAGCTCTGATTAGCTCTGCTCCTTTTCCCTAAAAGAAATCTCACAAAACTTCCACAGATTCAACAGCAGGGGTGGGATCAGTTTTGGGAGATTTGTAGCTGGTGAGTTTACACTACAGCTATAGTTTTCTAACGTGGATTAAGTGAATGAACAGTCCAGCAATGGCCACTGGTGCAGCCGCCTCTTTGGGAAGCCCTTCTGATTCACAAAGCAGTCTTTTTTGTTGTTGAGGCAGTGAGGAGCAAAGCTGCCAAATCACACTCTGTCTATGTCCCCCAGTAAACAGAGTAAGACATGATGTTTTTTCATCTTGTTCAGTCTTCGTGTATTAGCAATGGGTGTTATATGAAAGACACGAGTCACTAGCTGCTGTTCATATCATCGTAATAAAGCCAGGTTGCAGGTTTGGATCAGAAAGCAGAATAACCCGAGTGTGTATGAAAAGCTATTACCTGTAGGTCGCAGTCATCAGCCAGCACGAACCCGGGATCCATTAGTGACACAGCAAAGTAGAGCAGCACGGAAAGCAGCACGAGCAGCACGAAGAGTATGGGCAGCGTGAGTCGACCCGCTTCTTCCTCTCTGCGGAGATCTGGTAAAGAAAAACAACAAAACTCCTGATATTTTATCAGAAAACTGCTCTTTGCATGTGTATATATACCTTTCTGCTATTTCTGACCGGATACACTAATACGGCCAAAAGCATGTGGACACCCGACCATGACCCCCATGACCATGACTTCTTCAGACTTTTGCCACAAAGTTGGAGGCACATGATCCCCTGGAATATCTTCAATATTTGAGATATCAGTGCCTGATCTCACTAAAGGCTGAATGAGGAAAAATCCACAAGCAACATTCCAAAATCTAGTGAGCCTTCCTAGAAGAGCACACATAGTCAGGTTTCCACATACTTTTTTTTTTCTTTTTCTTAAGTATTATTTAAGTGGTGGCTCATTCTAGGCATGAAACTAGTCATACTAACTCGGTAGTGTGTGTGTGTGATGCTGGCATGAATGTCTGCATGCAAGGGTCACTGCTGGACTCTAGCTACCAGTGGTGCTGTGCTCAGACAAATGCCAGTAATAGTCTATAATCTCTAACTCTACCTACGAGATAACTAATGTAAACGTGTGCATTAACGTGGGACACTATAAATACAGTATTTAAAACCCTAACTACACCGCAGTGCCTGACGCACTCCTACCTGCAGGACATGCACTACCACGTTCACCACAAAACAGTAAGTAATTGTGATCAGGATCGTCCTGTGGTGGTTTCTTTCCACTGATGGAGACAGTGCATGGTGATTAACAAATCGTACATAGCAAGCATCCGATGGACGTCTGGACATATACGATTACAAAGTGCACATATATAGCAGGTGTACCTGATAAAATAGCCAATGATTGTAGGTGTAAGTAATAAACTGGCATCTGCATGAAGTTATCCTGTTCACTGTAACTCGACATGTTTAAGATTGGAAATGGTCTGCACTTATATAGGGCTTTTTTAACCTTGGCAGCTAAAGTGCTTTACACTGTGTCTCATTCATTCACTCTCTCTCACTCACACACACACACACACACACACACACACACACACACACACACACACACCAATACCAATGGTAGCAGAGCTACCATGCAAGGTGCTAGCTTGCCATCGAGAGAAACTTAGGGTTCAGGACACTTCGGCACGTGGAGTCACGTGGCCCAGAAATCAAACTGCCAACCCTACGACTAGTGGACAACCCGCTCTACCACCTAAGACACAGCCGCCCTGGAAAAATACCACACAATGTTTGTTTTGTTTGTTTAACTGTCCAGTTTGGTGAGTCTCTGCCCGCTGTAGCCTCATATTCCTCTTCTTGATTGACAGGAGTGGAACCTGATGAGGTCTTCTGCTGTTGTAGACCATCCTCCTTACAGTTTGATGCTTTTCTGCTCACCACGTTTGTAAAGAGTGGTTATTTGAGTTACTGTAGCATTCTCCTTTGACCTCTCCCATCAACAAGGCGTTTCCACCTGCAGAACTGCCGCTCACTGAATGTTTTTTGTTTTGTTTTCCCCACCACTCTGTACAACTCTAGAGATGGTTGTGTGTGAAAATCCCAGGAGATCAGCAGTTTCTGAAATACTAAGACCAGCCTGTCTGACACCAACAACCATGCCACGGTGAACGTCACTGTGACCGCATTCCCCTATATTTTGATGTTTGACTGGATATTTGCATGAACGAGCAGGGTGTAGAGGTGTTCCTGATAAAGTGTATGTGATATAAATGATACAAATATGAATGTAAAAGAAGGACTTACCGGTGTCGTGCACGAAGAGAATCAGCGTTATAACCCATGTCAGGAAAACATGAGCGGTTCTGACGAGAAATCCTGAGCCGAACACATTTTTAAACATCCTAGCATACTTAGACGTACATTTTACACACCTAATAATAAAAGTATTTTGTACAACCATCGAATAAACATCACAGGTCGGAGAAAGTACAGCTTCCAAAGCAGAAGAATGTACTTCCGTTGTTTAAGTCATGGCTCAGCTACTGCGGCTCAGATTTCATAAACACTGGCTCGTTTACTCGTCACTGTAAAGCCGGATGTTCAGTCCCAGGACTTTGTGCGCGACAAAGTTATTAATTACCCGAATATATACTAAACATATTCAAAACAAATGCTTTGTTTACAACACTTAATTTTCGGTTATAACGGCTCTTCGGTTCGGTTGCTTCTTGTTGGTTACTTCCGCTCCCCAGGGCTGCTGTCAAAATGGGCGCCTACTATTGGTCAAGCTCTGTCACATGACTGCTTGGCTTGTGATAATAGTTATGTTGCGACGTAACGTTTAGATTAAAAATAATAATAATAAAATAAAATAGTCATTGAATTGAATCAACGAACTGATGCATAATAGATCATTTATTAAAGTCAGACTGGTTTGATTTCAGTTGATTTCTCTGATATATGAAGCATATTTCTCAAACTTATGATAATAATAATAATAATAATAATAATAATAATAATAATAATAATAATAATAATAATGCATATAAACACAGAGTATATAAAAAATATATATCTCTTGTTTAGGCAGTGTTTTATGTTTCAGTTCCCTTATTCCAAAGTCATTTGACTGAATATAAAAAGATCAGAAAAGCATCTAAACTATGAATCTATGAAACTCTTCACATTGTTGTCATCAAGCAGAAAAGGAGATTTCAGGTTCCTGTGTTTGAGCAGCTTCTCCAGGCCCTGAAAAACAGAAGTGAGAAAGAGTGCGTGTTTATGAGTACAAGTGAAAGATTCAGGCAGAGGTAGTAACAGCTGTATTAAGAGCCCTGTCATGGGACTTATCCTACTGCGTCACGGGGATACCTGGAGCCTATCCCAGGGAGCATCGGGCACAAGGCAGGGTACACCTTGGACACTGTGCCAATCCATCGCAGGGCACAATCACATACACACTCACACACCCATTCATACACTACGGACACTTTAAACATGCCAATCAGCCTACCAGGCATGTCTTTGGACTGGGGAGTAAACCGGAGTACCCAGAGGAAACCTCCGCAACACAGGGAGAACATGTAAACTCCGCACACACAGGGCAGTGGTGGAAATCGAACACTCAAACCTGGAGGTGTGAGGCGAACGTGCTAACCACTGAGCCATTAAGAAATTTGTGACTAGTCTTTTGTTGTTTTTAAACTTTGTAGTGCAAAATACATTTCTAGAGTTTAGTTGTAACCTAGTTCTAATATGCAGAACCATAGTATAAAGCTTAATACCTTATTTAACTTTACCTGATCCAAATGATCAACTAGTTAGTAGGGATGTAATGATACACAAAAGTCAGTACAATGATACAGTACTGTGGTGTCTCGAAACGATGCGCATGTTCAATACAGAAAAAAGCACTGCATGAAAATGTGCCTTAGGTTTCCATTTCCAATCAATTTCAACTAATTAATAACATTCAACATGATCAAATTCCAATAACTGAAATGTAATAATGACAGTGTTTGTGGGATCCATTCAGATTCTTAGCAACATATAACGAAACAAAATATACATTAGAATGTAACAAAATGATTCATGCCAATCTCTAGCACATTACATCTCATCTCAAAAACCACACAAAAAGACCAGAAACAAGCCCAAATAATTTAGGAACTGTGAAAAGATGTATTTTTCTTCTCTCTTTTTTTGCTGCATAAAGCTTAACCAACCTATTTTTTTCTAACTGCAGATACAAAGGGTTAGTGTCAGCTGGTATGCTAGCATGCTATTAAAGAGAAGTGTGTTTAACCCCAGTAGCCTCTCCTGATTCGAGATAAAGATGAGGCTACTGTTTGGACTTGATAAAGTTTAAATATGTATTACACCTCACATAATATAAGTGGTATTTTATAATGAGTACCTCAGATTACTATGTAGTCTGTTTCAACGTACTGTTTGATACACAGATTGTTCCAAATTGAGAGTTTCATGTTGAATGATATGCTGTATTGTTACACCCCTAGGGTAGCAAAGCCTTCATAGACTTGAAGAGTGTTAAGAGGAACATACAAATCTCCCTCTCCCCAATGATATAGTGAAATTAATTATTTCCCATAATGATGCAGAAGGCCTCTATATATGTGACCTCTATTCATTTATTAATGAATTAATTCATTTATTAATGCTGATGAAGTATTATTTGAATGAACAATGCTGAAGTTGTATGAAGACCTTCTATAAAGACTGATGCATGGTATATAGTATGGTATAACTCATTGATAAGACTCAATTCCATACAGAAAGGGATAGCGTCTCAGATTTCTCACCTCTCCAAAATAAGACACAAGTGGAGAGATTTCACACACTGCTGGAGGATCACCATCCTGAGCCGCCCTATAGATTAAATAAAACACCGGTCAATTATCACAAATTCTCCAAGATTTTGATTTCTCCATTTCTTGTAAACAAGTATAGAAACCACTAAGCATCAGGTTCACTCCACTGATGGATGTTGGCACCTGTATTCTGAAGTGATGGGGTTGCCATGCTCATCCAGGAAAATGGCCTTGGCTTGCAATGCCCAGTGATAGTGCTGAGCCAACAGAGAGCGCCTCACTGTGGTCGGAGTGTCAACTGGAGCGCCATCTGCATTTTTCAGTGGTGAGAACTCGTCCTCCCTCAGAACCTCAAAGGCAACGAATTTTCTGCAAATAGACAGACATACTTATATGTACAACTAGATTTTAAAAATTACCTTTAAATTTTTTATTAATAACATGGATAATGAAGATTCACTTTGAAAACTGGAAGACGTCAAAGACAAACTTCTCCATTTTTATTCCATTCGGTTTTGTAGGTTTCACAGGTTTACCCTCTTCATCCACAAATGGTACTTTCTTGATGGCTACATGTTGCTTCAATTGCTCCTGAAAATTCCTGAAGAAACAAAAATGAAAGCAAATTTTTAAAATGCAAAAATAAATACTGTTCTAACCACACATCAGCAGTGAAAATGTCAGATGTGTGGAAACATTTCACAGTTTCTATGAGGGACAGTAGACAAGTGATTTGTAATCACTGTTCATGGCAAGTATCAAGAGGACTTCTCCAATAACATGAAACCCCACTCATTCAGATTATGCAGAGCAACAGAAGTAAAAAAATCAGGAAATGTAAAAAGAAGCAGGAAAATCCCCGCTAGCACACCAACGCAATCTGTTGAAGGTTGAACTATTAATTGGTTTTTCAGATTAATCGGCATAGATTGGTGGAACTATGGGTTACTGGCAAAAATCCACACCAATAGTTTTTCCCGATTGGGTCCTTTGAGGGAGCGACTGAGAAGGGTCCACTGTCATTATACAGTACGAAAGTGGCCTCTACAGGCGAAATAAAAACTATAACTGACTGAAATTTTGTTGTGTTATTTGAAGTGTTTGTTTAAATTCATTTTGGATGTCTCTATTTTTATTTGTTATTTGGAGTGTTACTTTTTGGTTCAGTTTAAATGTATATATTTTATTTACTTTAATATGTATTAATAGTTACTATATTATATTTGTTTCATTTAAAAAAGTACAATACATTTTCATGGTACAGTTAGTACTGTTTATTTTTGCAATAAACTTCAGCAACATTTTACTTTGAGTGTTATGTTTTCATTCAGTATCAATTTTAAAAACGATTGGTTGATTAATCGGTTAAGAATAGAATTCTTTGCCTCGAAAGACCAACCTTTCTCTGCTGCTGATGACATTGGATTTTGAATTTCTGACTAATATTGAGCCTCATCACACTGTGCCTAGTATATATATATTTCAGATATATGTCTAGTAGTCAGTTCTGTTTTTTTGTTACAACCAGGAATTTTCATTTTGCCACATCATTAATATTGTTGTAATAATATTTAATGGGCTAATAATAGTTAATGGGCTTCCAAAGCTAATCATAGTGGACAAACATTATACATGTCTATGGCTTTCTATTTCCATGTTAAAAAAAGAAAAAGAAAAAAAGAATACATATAGATATCAATACAATTAAATAAAATGAAAATTATATACACAGTGTCACTCACAGGGCCACCTCCCAAAGGAAGTCTCTGGTGAAGAAGTGATTGCAGATGTTTCCAGCGTTGTACACGAGTTCTCCCCCGGGGTGGCGCTGCTCTGCTATCTCAGGCTCCAGTTCGCTGTATTCCACCACTTGGTACACACCATCTACACGACATACTACACCCACAGGCTCGGATGGATACGCCTTCTCTACCACCTCACCAACACACAGAGAACAAACATAGAATTATGCATGGCAGAGGAAATCCAGAAGAACCTTTGCACCACATAATTTAGCAATAACACTAGTATTAGTATTGGTACAACTAATATCATTCCATAGTTACAAACTCGCACATCTCCCTGACCTACCAACAATGTGAGAGTACGAAGGCACAAAATAAAAACCTTCATATTATATAATCTATGTTTATTTGTACCTTAGCACCACAGTCAGCTCCTTTCTTTACACAGAAGCCAATGAACAGTGGATCAGCCAGTTTAACCAGAATGTTATCAACACAGTAGACATGAAGATACTGCACCCCCCTTCTCTCCATATCATCTAAGACCTTGTTGTCTACAAGGGCACGATAAAGGCCTCCGTTCCCGTCTGAAAACAAATACACCTTTATTTAAGCATTACATGCAATCAGCTAATTATAATATAGAGCATAATATTTGGATAAAAGATTGTTTGTTCATCAGAAATGTGTCACAGTGTTTAATTAATGTAGATAAGTGTGCTTCTCCACAATTCTAACTGTACAAATAATGAAAATTTTTTAGTCACATCTATGTTGATTATGTATGCTTTTTCAGAACTCAGTAAAAAAAATCTCAAACCTGGAGCCATGGCTATCTTATTCTTCTTTTCCAGAATAAGCTTCCCATCAAAGCTGACAGCTGGGATCATCCTCTGCTCAAACATCACCACGTTGGAAGGGTCCAGGTCAAAATAGTTGTTCTCTTTGAAGAACTTCTCTGTGGGCTCCAGAGTGAACTCACTGGTCATTATATACCTATATAAAGCAGATAAAGAGTTATTAAAGCTGATGCTGAATACTTTGGTTCTGCCAGTACATAACTTTTAGACAACGGAATTAAAACTTTTATGTGGTTTGGAGCATATATGAATGTGATTGAGGAAGATGAAAGTGAAATTCACCAAGGTACTGTACACTTGGAACCACATTTCTCTTTGGCCAGCTCTTGCACCTTCCGAATCCGCTCTGCTTGGATCTGATACAAAGTTTTGCCACTCGGTAGCCCTACGTTGTACATTCCTTTAGGATACGGAACGCCGAGTCTGGTTCCTTGTCCTCCAGCTAACAGCAGCACAGCTACTTTGTTTTGGGCGATCTGTGAAAAACCTGCAACAAATATACTCAGTCAAAATAAAGATATAAGTTTGATTAGTTATAGCACTTTTCAGTTTAGTTCCAAAGTCAGAGTGCTTTATATATAACTCAGAATAACAGTGGAAACTTGTTACAGTCACCTGGCTCTGTGTTTGCTCTATATTTTTAGCACATTTTCCCAACATCATAGTCAAAACAGACCATGTGGGGTTTTTTTTTCTTTACCAAGGAACACCAAGATACAGGTTACGTCACATTATTCCTACACACAGCAATAAGAAGTCACAGCAATTTCTTAACACGTTTAATACAGTGGCGTTGAAACCTTGATTTTTCACTGTTTACACTTTGAACTCTGCACACATGTAATTATTATTATTTAACAGACTTCATATTTTTCTTTTTTTTTCTTCTTTGTAGTACTAAACTATTTTAACTATTAATTTATTTATGTTATAATATTTTTATGAAATCATCCTTATTATTCAGTCCTGCAATAATAATAATAATAATAATAATAATAATAATAATAATAATAAACGTCTTGTGTACTGTTTTGGGTTCCATCTACTCATACTGTAATCTTCTAATAAATAAATAAATAAAGTTCATGCCAAAAATAATGAACCGGAAGAGGAAATCGGGGGGGGGGTCAAGAAAAGGCAAGAAAAAGAATAACTATAGCCTCCCAAGAACAGGAGGGAATCCTAAAACATTAAAAAGTAGCTAATAAAGCAATAAATATCAAATCAAACTCAAAGCCAGAGGAGCTGCCCCACTTTTTTGACAGCATGAGGGGGAAAAATGCACCAAAACAAAACAAAAAAACACAATCTGTTTTGCCAGGTGTATAAACAAGAGATAAGCAGAGTCGGACCTTCCTCCTCCCACTCCTGCAGTGAGCCCGGATCACTTCTCCGCACCCCGCCGATGAACTCGGGCTCCACCGGCTCCATGCGCCCACACAGCCGCTCCTCCGTTCGGCTCGCGGCCTCGACGGCGCTCCGGCAGTGTCTCTGCAGCTCTGCGGGCTCCAGCTGAAGCAGCTCGGCCAGAAACGCGCCCCTTTCCTCAGCCGAAAGTTCAGGCCAGAACCGCAGGACGTGGCTCTGACCCGCGGACTCTAATTTCACTTTAGCTTCTTCAAACGACAACATGGTCCTGGGCACAGAGTCATTAAACCCTGAGAGGAATTCTGCAGTTAATATGAGAAGACACCCGTCTCCTTTCCTCCTCTGGTCTCTTCTCACCTGACTGAATGACTGACTGATCCCTCCTCCCCTCACGAGGCTCAAGTTATTGTTTTAATAGCGGATTCTTTAAATTCGCCGTTCCACCTTAAAATGATGAGCTTATTGCGCCTGTAGAGGGCACTAATCAATCTGTGTGGAGTTTTGTAAAACCATCCACCCATTTTCTATGTATCCTACACAAGGTGCTTCTCATTTCTTATTTGTGCATCCTCGTCTCCTTTTCTTGCGTCCTTGCTCCACCAACTTAGGATGTGAGAGAAGGATGAGAGGTGAGGAGAGAGGAACCGAAGCAAGTCAAATGAAATATCCTGGGTCTCTCAAGAGTCACTTCAAAGCGACGTCAATTAATGATGACAGTGCTGAGCTGGATTACTTCACTGAGATTCAGGGATCTACCGTTATGTTGTCGGTTAATAAGAATATTCTTAATAAAGCGAAATGCACTGAAAGTATGTGACATGTCTGGGTTATTCAACAACAAATTAATGAACAATACATAATTTATCACATCTTTTGTGCAGCTTTGCATATCCAAACATATGAGGATCTATTCATTACAATACTCATTGTAAGCATATTATTATTTAATTATATTTCACACAAAATTCCATCACATCATCAAAGGACATTTTTGGTTGAGATTGTGGCAGATGTAAAGGAGGAGGGGAGTTTATATGTGTGTCAGGTTTTTCGACGAGAAACACTTCCACATAGGGTACACCTGTGTATCCTCGCTCCTAGCTCCTCTGGAAGTTTCCTCACTCCTTGTTCCTCACTTCCTTGTGGTGAAATTAGAGAATTGATATGTCCTTCAAGATGGCTGACTTCGATCTATTTCCATGTCACGGGCTGGAGGATGGAGAAGCGAGGAAACGAGGAAGCATCAAATCGAGTATTGAGAAGCAGCCACAGGGTTGCAGGGAGCCTGGAGCCTATCCCAGCGAACAAGGCAGAGGACACCCTGGACGGGGTGCCAACCCGTTTCAGGGCACAATCATGCACACATTCACACACTATGGACAATTTAGAAATGCCAATCAGCCTACAATGCATGTCTTTGGACTGGGGAGGAAACCAGAGTGCCTGGAGGAAACCCACAAAGCATATGGAGAACATGCAAACTTCACGCACACAGGGTGGAGAGAGAATTTGAGCCCCCAACCCTGGAGGTGCGAGGCAAACGTGCTAACCACCATGTCCCCTGCAAAATAAAAACCTCCAATCTAAAAGAAAGAGAGTTGGTTCAATGGAATAGCATGGTTCCTATCTGGCTCAAAGTCTCCTTCACCCTTAAAGTGTCTTAATAATGTTTCAATGTACCTAATTTTTCTGTACAAGTAATTGTTCAGATTATTGTTTAGGGGATTGAATCATCATGGACCACTCAAATTTCAGCAAGGTTTCAGAACAGAAATCCACCTGAAATGGAGTAACATAGTCTTAGTCTAGACCAAAAGTCTTCTTAAAAGTACCTTAAAATGAGGGTGAATCAAATGAACACCAGAAAATGCAACATCAATTAGAATAGATTTTCTTTCTAGAGCAATCCAGACACTCATTAAGCACTGGAATCACATATAAAGGAGATTATGTAATTAATTTATTTTATTTTTTACAAAAATAAATAAATTAAAAAGTTATACTTTTGTGAGACCTATTTGCAATAAACAATGCAAAAAAAAAAAAAAGAGAGAGAGAGGAAGCTTTTCATTTGCTTCGTATGTTGTGTATAATGCCTAATTTTTATATAAGAGTGTTCAAACCAAAGATTAAAACATTGGTGAGGCATTGGTGCCACCAAACTCCCACTAAAATCTCAGCATAAAAACAAAAGCAGCCAAAATATATTTCCAAGAGATATAATTGGTCATTTCAATGCTGTTTTATACAAAAGTATGGTGGTGCACCATATAGTGTTCAGTCCTGAGCTCGGGATTCTGTATCTATGTGTGTGGAGTTTCTATGCACGTTCTCCCCGTGTCCCTCGTGGGTTTCCTCTGGGTTCTGATTTCCTCCCAAATCCCAAAACATGCCAGTAAGTGGATTGGCAAAGATAAATGGACCCTAGGTGTGAAAGAGTGTATAAATACGTGTGTGTTATGGTTCTCTGTAATGCATTGGTGTCCCATCCAGGGAGTATTCCCAAGATCAACCCTGACCAGGATAATACAGTTAAAATGAGTGAATGAAAAGACTACTAAATGTTTTCTCTCTAGCAGGGGTTCTCAAACCTGTCCTGGAGGACCCCCAGCACTGCACATTTTGTGTCTCCCTTATCTGACACACCCAGTTCATTTCTGTCTGTACTAATGAGCTGATAAGATGAATCAGGTGTGTTAGATGAGGTCGATATACAAAATGTGCAGTGCTAGGGGTCGTCTAGGACAGATTTGAGAAGCACTGCTCTACAGGAGCTATAAGAGTATCATTTAAGGTGGAACGGTGAAGTTCACTAGGAATCCAACTTCTGCCTCACAGCTAAAACTCGTGACCGGTGATGATTTAAAAAACCTGTTAAACAAACACTGTGTGAGGCGAAGGGCTGACTAAACATTTAAGAAACCCACAACCGGAGCTCACTGAAAATTAGCAGCTGACTGTGTTTGTGAGGAGGACAAACCTCACCATATATAACAGGATATTCCTGATAACTCAGCTAAACACAATAACGGACGTCGGCTCACTTCTGCTACTCTCTTCAGTCATGTGACGACACGCGGTGCGGCACGTGCCTCCTGTTCAGCTGACGTCATCCATAGTGAGCCCATAAAGGCCAAAGCACTAAAATAATAAAAGAAAATTAACTGACCATGAATTACTGTTATTTATTTTATTTAAAATTGCATTAATTACCAATTTAAATATTTTGTATGTATTCTAAGTACTGTAAGTTCGTTAGCTGTCCTGTGCTTTTTAAAGGTGTGATTGTCAGATTATTGTACAGTATATTATACATTATACAGGCAACTTCAGACAGATTTTTTTGTACCTTCTATCTTGTGTCTGTGAGGTATAATATACTGTATGTAGAGATAATTCATTGTAAGTGACTGGCAGAAACCTTGGTGACTAGACAGTTGATGATGTGTGTAATATATTTTTCATTGCACAATGAAAATATATATTCATATATTCATTTATATTATAATAATATATTCATAATATAATATATATTATTACATATAGTATATATTATTAATATAATATTTTCATATGTTCATTTTTTGTGCATTCATATATATGTATGTAATATTCATATTGATATATATATATATATATATATATATATATATATATATATATATATATATATATATATATATATGAATAATATCTTTTAACTATAAACAGGTTTAAATCTTTATCCCTAAATCTCACTTTCTTGACAGTTATCCACCTGTACCATTAATTGTATATCGGTCTTGGTGAAAATAATTTTAGCTACCTGGCTACATATTTTCATCTCAGTAGCTAATGCAACACACTGGCATTCTGTTTATCATTAAAGCCAATTTACAACTAGATGTAGAGAAACAAAACATGGTATTGTTTGTGTATTTAGGAGTTGTCATAATAACTGGTTATAACAATTAGCTAACACTAGCTACCACCATTTATTTGTTGTATATCTGTCCTCTTTTGTATGTTACTGCACTTGGAGGTTGGTTTCAGTCAACTTTGTAAGATGGAATGTCATAGGTTTAAATTGTCTGGTTAAAAGTAATAATACTTTCTCTCTAATTTAAAGGACTCCAAGGCTTTATTGGGTTCTTACAGGTTACCCACTTGTGTTTTTCAGATCATGAAACATTCTTTGGAGATGGTTGGGTCAGGCCTATCATTCAAAATATAAAGGTAACTCAATAAATGTTGCAATATTAATAGATAAAGACAATCAGTTTGAACATGAATATTTCATTTAAGATGATCATATTTCTCTACAACTCTCCAGACTTTTCCCCCATCATAAACACTTCTGTTCTTTGACAGAAACTGCCATGTGAAAATTGTTTCCAGGACAAACAGGAAGCTGTCCTGGACCTAGGCCCAGGTGGGGACCCAGGAGGGTTTAGTAGTCCAGTCATGTACAGAAATAAAACGGTCTGAGATACATTTCTTTCATCAAACTGTAATGATCATGTGTAGGTCACTGCATAATTTGCAACTCATTAGACAAGTTAAGGGTAAACTAAGGGAATATCCCATTATAATGAGTTATACAGTACCCTCCACTAATATTAGCACCCTTGGTAAATATGAGCAAAGGTGGCTGTAAAAAAAATTGTCTGTGTTTACCCTTTTGATAAATTTGTTGTTTAAAAAAAACAACAACAAAAAAAAAAAACCCACAACAATACTCTGCTCTCATTGATTTTGCCATAGGATCTTAATTCTTACACAAAACAATATACATATTTATAAAATAACAGTTAAATTAGTCCCTGCCACTAGATGGAGCTCTTTAACAATATCTGCCAACTGGCAGTCATCATGGGCCCACATCAAAAGTGCATTATGACTAAAGGCATGAACCTGAGGGGTGGGGGGTTAGTTTTGATTTCATACTGTCACCAAATATATTATATAGTCCATACATTAGCAAATACAGTAATAGAGGACACTTACCATTACTACTATTATGCTGTGTAGATGCATAAATATCAGAAGAATGAACAACAATCCTTTGCTTGAAATATCATCTTTATTGAACTTTTTCCATATAAACATAAATAATTATTCTACATTCATTCACTTTAGGCAGTCTGCCAGGGACAACACAGACTCCAGTACACATTTGCATTGGTGATTACATTTCAGCTCAAGGTCATTTCAGCTTTTAGCCAGATAATAGCATAAAGTCTTGCAGTAGAATCGCATCTCTGTGCATTTCTGTTTACAAGCTTAGACACTGAAATAAGACTCAATTCATAAGATATGCATCTATTTTTTTTTCATTTAGTCCAAATCATTTAATTTGTAATTAGGACCAGAGCCACATACCAGTGGTTCACTGGGTCTTGCAACAGTAACACAAATGATCTTATCCAGTTGTCTAAATGCATTCTCCGATACCTCCTGGATTTAAAGCAGCATTCTAACAATTTCCAGTTTTTCCAAAAGCAGTACATGTATATATTAAAAGGCTACCAGACAGTAGCTGATGAAAGTAAGGCGCTACATAGCATACACATCAGACAGTGTTTTTGACAGCGCGGCTTCTTGTACATTTGAGTATCGGGTTGTATTGAAGTACACGATCACTCTGATGCCATCCATATAAACACTGCTTGATTGACAGATCACAAATCACATCTAGCATAGAGGTTGCCTCGAGGGAGGAAAAAGTGCAAAATGCAACAGGAGAAGCAGAGGCAGAAGTATCCACTATGAGGCAAAGCTGTTAGTAAAGCCCTGTTCAGTGTTCTGCTTAATCAGTTGAACACATTTCCATACCACACATGTACAAAAACAATAGGAAGAAGTTAAAGGGGGGGGGAAATACTGCTCCGGTTTAGTCCACTTACAAAGACGGGTTCGGAATCAAATATGTTTTGTGAATCTGCAACTAGTTTTGCTGTGCAATTGTTTTTTTTAAAAAAAAAAAAAAAAACAAAACAAAAAAAACAAACACTGATTGGTCTAATGTTAGAAATGATAGTTTAGACAGAATCTAGTATGGCTACTGCCTTCTATACCTTATATATCCTCCACTAAACCAGCATACTAATTAGAAGCCACTTTAAATTCAACTGTCGTTATACTGAAAAAATTCCCTTTAGAATCACTAACTTTAACCGCCTTCCTCTAATCGACGAACTGACAGTCTGTTAGCAGCACATAAAGCAAACATGTAAAACTATGTGAACATCCGATACGTGTACATAGACTAAGTTTTTATAGTAACCTTCACCTATGGCAGCACATCATTTATTAAGACTGCAATTAGTTTAGGGAAATGCTGTGGTCTCTTATAGGAGATACTGGGACATGTGAGCTAGTTCCATCTGTGTGGATGGCATGGTTTTTTTTTTTTTTTTTTTTTTTTTTTTTTTAATATAAACGGCAAGGCACCTGAAGCCATCATGGGAGTGGAGTTTGTGAACCATGCAGCAGAGCATTACTAAAAAAATTCTCCTACAACACACTTCTCTTTCAGCCCTCTTACAACCTGAATACAGGATTTTTTAAAAAAAACAACCAAACACACCCCCGAAACAACTGTTCTCATTCTAGTATTATTCATTCTAAAAATTCAAGTGCGCATCCCATAGATAACCCTAAAGTTCCTGAGGTCCTGTTAGTCGATGCCATTTCTGTTCAGAAAACATAAGAAAAACAGGACATGCTTGTGCACGGACTAACACTGCGTGAAAATGAAATGTAAGGACAAGGCTTCACATTTCACAGGTGCAAAACAGCAACTTGATTCTGAATTGACTGATTCGAAATTGAAGTGAGTCGATTCCCATCATGAGGTGAATGGATTTTTCCTATACAGGAAATACAGCATTTACATTAAAACATCACAGACTTTTCTTAACCTAAACCAGTTCTTCACCCAGATTAGTAAACATGATTTGTAATTAATAAAACAATTACCAAGTGTGACAATGAACGCAAACAAAACTAAGGCTTTGTACCAACTTTGTATCAACCACGGTTAAATATTATATCTGGTGATTATTTTTAATTTTTTCCCCCTGAACTTCTTTCTTAATATTAAATAAATAGATGTTTATAGCATGCATAACATTAAAGCATGAAGGGGGAAAAAAAAAAAAAAAAAAAAAAAAAAAAAAAAAAGAAATCAAGGGCTTTAGAATAAAAATTCTTCAAATTCTTTATACACACACACACACACATCAGCTACATGGATTGCAGTTTGTTTATGAAAGAAACTGGTGGTTCTGTACAGGATAAACACCTAAACTATCTCAATAACTTAAGACAACGATGACAAATGTAGTGCTTAAATATATGAAATGGAGGGTAGGATTTGGTGGTTAGGTCTTAAGCTTTTGGCTATTCAAGACTGCCACCTACTGGATTAGAAGAGCACACATGAGCAGTTAAAAGACATGTTGGTCCCCCAGTGAAACAGGTTACTACAGCTTGGGAATTACAGGAAGAGTAGATCCCTAGGTGTAAGAACATGTCCACCTTCTGGTTTGGGTTCTTAGTGTTCACCCTTAGTGTTCTTTGTTCCTACCCTCCTCGGCCCCTTCCTCTAGCATTCACAGAATGAAAACATCGACTCAAACCTCAGGTCTCGCCACCCGAGATTCACTGTCCATCTGTCTCCATTTCGCTTCCCAACAAAAATTCAAAAGGTAAAGATCTGCTAGTCTTTCACCGGGATTGAACACCCAGTGTGACTTTTAGATTCTCGTACACCACGTAGCTGATGCTGACTGCAGGGATGACCTTCATGAAGTTGGGTGCCAGGCCTCGGTAGAGCCCCATCGCACCTTCCGTCCGCACAATATGTCTGAACAAGCTACTCATGGACATCTGAGGCCCTCCATCCAATGCAGCTGCTGAACAGAGAGAAGGAGAGACATCAGAGAAGGGGGGTGGGGGGGCAGGTAGTGATGGTCATTTTGATGAGCATTGTTTTAGTATGATAATGATCTCTGCTCTTGAGGACACTTGTGCAGTGGTGACTAAACCGGTGATTCCTCCATTAAGTGGAATCAATTTATTCGAAAATCAATTTCTACTCGTGCTTCCCCCCCCCAGTGTCCAGGTATTGTGAGAAAACGTGACATGACCTGTAGTGACCAACGCAATCCATTGATTGACAGCACACATACACGTCTGTTTACTCTAGGACATGACGCATGTTGGTCAAGGTAAAAAGAGGTCATGATAGTGAAATTCTGTGTGAGCGAGAATGTGAACTCAGGTGGGTGACAGCATTTGCTTGCTTCTACATCACTGGGTACAAAAAAAAAAAGCTCTTGGAATCCCATTTTCTATTTACTGTTACTCCTTCGATCAAATTCAAGAGCCTCACCTTGAGCCTGCATGCGCGTCCTAACCAGGGCTAAAGGGTAACTGGCTAACTGGCCGCAAGTGCTGGACATGGTGCCACAGGCTAGCAGGACAAACACGCCAGGATCTGCGCTGTCTGTGGCGTACGTCTGTAGCCATGAATTCTTCAGCGTCTGCAAGAAAGAGAGAAATAAAGAGAAACATAAGCTTGGAAGAAAGACAGAAAATATAAACTGCTTGCCTTCTAAACACCGTTAATACACACGTTAACACACAGTTCTATGCACATGTTAATAACACACTAATGCTTTCTTTTAATTGTACCGTCTCAATCGGTATTTAAAGGAATACTCCAGCATTTTTCAACACTACAAACATATACTACGAACACAGTAGATAGAGATTGAGAAGTTGCCAAATGCTGGAGTGTTCCTGTAAATGACATGGAGACATAAAGACAGATGCCCAGGAGCTAAAGTAGCTTTAAAAGCAAATACATTTCTTTCTCAATCTTTTAATTAAGTTGATATCATGTAAGTAAACTAATTAAGCAGAAGTAGGAAGAAACATTACCTCGTAGACAGCAAGGTCTATTCCAGCATAGGGAATAATGCCAAGAATGTTGGGGATATAACCCTTGTAAAATGCTGCTAAGCCCTCTTTCTGAAATATGTGTTTGGCGCAATCCACAATTCCGGAGTACTGACCCGTCTTTCCTAGGGCTAGTCGAGTCTTCAGAACCTTTAAGAAACAGAAGACTCTTGGTTTAGACCTTTTCAGAACTTGCTGGGGGTCCCCCCCTCTCCATACAATACCACAAATACCAGCCTATTAACACAGTTCTAAAAGTTTGAAAGACCTTTTTAAAAAAGGGAATACTACACAGTATAATAAATATCTTACTCTGTCAAATGGCACAATCATCCATATATAAACAAGCACAAAACATGCCATGGTTTTAGACAAAGTTGAAGAATTACGCCTACTTTAGGGTGGCTTTGGTAACGGAGCTGGCATTTGAAACCAGGTGAACATGGTGTTCTCCATACACACCTGTGCAAACATCTGTCAGTTCTCTAAGCAGATGTACAATTACCAGCATTCTAGCACACACTGCACTATTCTCTCACCTCCATTGGGTAGATGCTGCTCTGCGAAATGGCACCAGCCAGAGATCCTGCGACCAGCCTCTCTAGAATTCCCAGCGTCTCCTGATTGCTGCCAATCAGCCGTTTTATCTGATAGGGATAAGACCAGATACAGCAAAATAAAAATCACTAAATGATCTCCAACCATTTACCATTGCTGCCAGTGCTTCCTGCATAACTATAACCTGATTATATGCAAGTACTAAGATTATATCACCCTTACCTGCTCATAAGCCATGAACTTGATGGCGGATTCAGGTGCAATCTTTAGGACGTTCATACCATTTCCTCGCCACAGTGACCGTATACCACCTTCACGGATCATCTGAGAGAAACCACTAGCGATACACATGGTGTTCACACGAGAGGAGTGCACCTAAAAATGTCAGAGAGGGAGCAGAATTAGCAAGTGATCAGTGATTTTAGTTTTTGGCTCCCAGACACAGATGTAAGTTAAGCGTGCTTTACTTTCAAGCTTAATCCATTATCTTAGTTAAAAAAAAAAAAAAAAAAAAAAAAAAAAAAAAAAAAAAAAAAGAGAAAGAAAAAAAAAAGAAAGAAAAAAAAAAAGAGAGAAGAGTTAAAACGATAGTGTCATCCAAAGTCCAGCTTTCACTGTTGAGCAGAATTTTATAGTCATTCATTAGTGAATGACCGTGTTTGACTAATCAGAGGCAGCCGTTATAACCTTTGACCATACACTCGTCTTACTGTCCTATAACTACAGAACAGTAATGTGAAATCTGGCTCACTTTTACTCTAGTTAGCCACATACCTATTGTACAATCTGTTCTACATCCCATAATTACATTCTACAATCTCGTTGTACATCCCAGCAATCTAAGCAACATTATGTAATGTTGAGTGAACTCAACATTATTCTTAAAAAGTCACCCTAAACCTTATTACTAAATAATAATAATAATAATAATAATAATAATAATAATAATTATTATTATTATTATTATTATTATTATTACTTCTTTCAGGGAATTTTACAATCAGGGGCTTCCTTTGTAACTCAATTTTAAAAAAAATATATATATTTTTTTACTTCAAGTAGACATTTATAGGCTACTTGTTTTTGAATTATTGAGGCTTAGATGAAACCCATTCAATATCAGTGACCAGTGAAATCAGCTAATGACTAAGAATTTAGTAAATAAACATAACTTTGGTAATGGCGAGTTGTGATTTGCACCACTGTAAAAATATATTCTTTTTAATTGCAGACCCTTCTGGTTGTGTTTCACAGGCAACGAAGGAGCCCTGAACCCCACTTTGGTCACAGCGGGGTTTTATTTTAAAGAACTAAAATTTCACTAGAAAATTCAAGTACAATTCCATTATGTTGCAGAAGCGCGTGTGGGATTGGAGGTGATTCTCATTTGCATTTCAAAACAAGTTTCTTCAACATGTCAGCAAATTTTCTTCAGCTTTTCTCGGCAACAGAAAGACACTTTTTTGATGTTCTGTTGTGCAACACAAAAGTCCAAATTGGAAAATTACTATTAACCAATTAGTAGTTCTACCAGCAGATTGCCGAAGGTCTTTACCTGCATAAGAACTTTGAGTCGATCCAGCGGAGCAGTGCAGGTGCGCGACACAGAGCCGGCTCCACCTCCTGCCACCAGGTGCCGCCACCACATCCCAGTCTTCTTCTCCTCCGCTGTGAACTCATCAGGCACCATCAAACTTTCCCCTACATCAAATATCTGCAAGATGAGGTTGCATATAAAGATCAGCCACATAGCAAAATCTGAATTAAACAGGAGTAGTCCACTCGGTTACTGCAGGTTGCTATAAATGAAGAGTGAATACATTCAGAATGGAATGAAAATGTTTTTCATAATTAGAATCAGCTTTGCTAAGCATTGAGGGTTTACATGTACATGGAATCTGTCTTGGTGTACTGGTGCTTAATAACAGTAAACGACAAGAAATACAACATTATTAATAAGCTAAACAAGAGAGAGAGTTATGAAAATGAGAAGCGGTAAAAAAAGAAAAACTATGAGCATAAATATAAAGATTTAGGAATATAAAAATAAAGGACATTAACTGTACATTAGTGTAGGATGTGTAAAAGTGGGCCAGTACAAATGCTCACAGTTGAAGTAAAAAGGTGCAGTATAGCAGCCCGAGTTGTGCGTATTAATGTAATGCATATGAAAAACAGTGTGGGGTTGTTTGTTAATGTAATGTGTAATGTCCATGGAGGCGGATAAGAGACCATGGTGGGTCCTGGGTATTGTTAATGAGCCCGTTAATGTGTTACTGTGCTCGTACCAATACATTATCATTTCTATAGTAACAGCTCATGTGTAGTTTTCCACCATGGGATAGTCTTTGGGACACTTTGTGGTTTCTTGGTAACATGATTTTTTTTTTGTCTTATTAACCAAAACAGTGAGGGGGGAAAAATATTTTTTATATATGAGTCTGGTGAGAAATCAACTGTTTATAGCTGCTTTAACTTAAGTGATCATGAACTTACTTGTTCTGTGGACATGTTACAATGTTAAATGCAACACCACCCATCCTATTCCTCCAACAGCACGACCTGTCATGCTTTACTCCTTACTTAAAGATTTTATACAACCAAATGAGAACCAGGTCCTAGGGTCTGTTTCTAAGTGATAAAGACGTGCTGGCTTTATCAGAGGCAAATGTGTGTGGGTACTGACACACACCATCAGAGTTCAACCACTAAAGAACATTTAATAAGTTAATTTTATCAAGTCCTGGTATTAATTATATGAACATACTATACAAATGACATCAAAAGTTAAAATAAAGGTTACCATAAAACTTTAGGCTTGCATAAACTCTTGTTGCATGGAAACTTGTCTTTTGGGTTGAAGTTAATGCTCTGTCCTATCAGAACAAGAAACTGACATACAGTGTGCTCAAGGTTGAAAAAAAAAACAAAAACAAACAAAAAAAACATTGCTGATCTGATCAGCGTAACATGATTACGTCTGAGCACGGTGTTCCTGTGGGGCACTGTGTATTTCAACTTAACTGAAGCGCAACAGCTGTGAATGACATGGGACACGGTGTCCGAGTCTTTTCATATCATTAAGGACAGGTGTCAAAACTCAAAGGTCAAGAAATGTACTAAATATATATAAGATGTACAAGAACATCATGGCCCTGAATAATGCGGAGAACAAAGCTTCACATGTCCCATCTTCAGAGGGAGGGGAAAACCTAGAGTGTCAACGATCTTTACAGAAAAATGTCCAAATTTAGCTTACTGTCGAATGCTTCCAGTACAGGATGATCTCGGGGATGTTGTCTGCAGGGTGAAGCAGGTGGTAGTCTCGCCATTCATTCCAGTCGATGGTCATTGTCCCATTCTTGTCCATGCTGTTTCGGTGGAGAAAAAAAAAACAAAACACATAGGAATGATCGAAACCAACATCCACATCCTGTTGTTGCTAATAAGTCAATTGCAGACATTACAGAATCTGCACCGACTTCCTGACAATTTACCATAACTCGTTCACAGCCATGTGGATGGAAAACAAGTTATTGAACATGCATTGAAATTTGAAATTCAAAACCCTTTTCTGAGCATAGGTCCAATTATCTCCGTGGTACAAATGAATTTTCTCTTGCTTCATTCAAAAAGATACCAAAAATGATTATTTAGCATGAATCATCTTACTTTATCCTCATATCAGCATCAAACCAGAGGGGGAAAAGTAAGCTTGAATAAAAAAATAAAACAAAAAGATGAAGCAGAGATGAACTGAAAGATGAGTCAAGCCAGGCAGAGACAAGTATATAGAGAGCAAGAGAGAGAGAGAGAGAGAGGACAGTTTACTTACTACATTACGGGAGCAAAGACATGGCCCCTCCTAATTCTGGGAAGACACAGAAAAGAGGAGGGGCAGAAAGACAGTGTGTGAGGCGTTAGAGAGAGAGAAATGAGGGACGTAGCAGGACGAGAGAGAAAGACAGATGCACAAAACACAAACGTACACAGAGTTGCCCGTCCTTACAGGTGTACCTGAACATGTATTGCCTACCACATAGGTGTACTTTACTACTATTACTAGTTACTAATAGTTTAGTGAATTAGAAGTATGAAACCCTGAGAAACACCCTGTTTAGCTACTACTATAGCAATTGTGAACGGACCTCTTGAGGATTTTCTCAGCCTGCTGCTCTGAGATGTGGACCCCCAGATCTCTGAGTGACTGCATGATCTCCTGTGAATCGATGCGACCTAGAGGGAGCGAGAAAAAGAAAGAATGTGATGATCTAAGCCTGGACCCAGTGTTTCAAGCAAAACTTGAATTTATTTAACTATTAACTATTTAATTAACAAAACTATTTTTTTAAATTATTGCACTGCTATATATACACACCAACCCCTTCCCCCCCAAAGAGGAATTGTTATATAGGATGATGGCCTGATGATGACTACAGCATTTTTCCCCTTCTGTTTGAGATTTGTTTTGGATTAAACTAAATCACCACTGCCCTCAGGTGGATCATAAGCTTCCGACCCAAAATGATGAAAACGCAGCAAAATCCACAACAGCACAAAACATAACGGCAAACTCCACCCTTACCATCATTCTTCTTGTCCAGACTTTTAAAGACCAGCCGTAGCTTCTTCTCGTGGTCCCTCAGGTAATGCACAAACTCCTCAAAGTCCAACTGGCCGTCCAGGTCCTTATCTCCGGCTTTCACAATTTTCTGAAATGATACAATGTGCAAAATAAGGCAGTTGGTACAAAGGTGAGGAAAACATCCAGTGTAACACTTGAGATTCTGCAAGTCACAGAAATGATGGATTTTCAAGAGCTGCTGCCATATGGACTTTGTTTGGCCAAGCTTGCTTTGAAAGGTCTGCACACCATCATAACCATTAGCACAGTTTGTACCTGGCACAAAGTTCATTTACCGGAAGAGACACAGGCTTTCAAGAGCTGAGTGCTTTGGGGGTCGAAGGGGGTTACTGCTTAGAATCATTGATTTTAAAGATCTCATGGAATAAACAGGAACGAAGATGGAGGATTAATTTTTAACTTCACGTTCCACCATGTGAATGACATTACACTTATATTTATTCAGATCCTACCTGGAACATGGAATTATTCCAAGTATGTCATGACACATTTTAACCAATGGTTTCTTTTTTTATAAACAGCAGCTTAACAAAATAAGGTGAAATTCCTTTTCCTTGAAAACTCAACTGAGTATCATTGATCCATTACTTATAAGGCTCAAAGTAAACTGGCAGTACTGCAATGCTACTCATATACAGGGTGAAGACGGCAAGTTTGATGCGGGAATTCCATGAATTTAGAGCTCTCCCTTCATATCCAACCCTGATCTTTATGTTCTGTTCAGCTGGGGATTATACAACAGATTCCTTCTTCATCAGCACTTTCACAGACCTGATATCAGCTGTGTTGTGTCCAGTGGCTGATGAAATGTTGTGCAATTAATGAACTGATGAACCCTACGAGCCAAAGGCACTCAGTAGAAGTACTCTACCTGGAAGAATGAACCTTTTCATTACAGATACAGACCTGCTAACCTGCTAACCTTGAAGGGGAATAATGAGGAATAATGGGGGGCATTTGACACGTCACTATAAACCTATAGAAAACAAGGGTGCTGCGTCTTTCAAACTGTGAAATCGAGTCAAGACGAGTTACTATTGTATAAGATGGTGAAGTGGGCAGGGCTTCCAGGCTATGTCAGTTAATATCAGCAAGTTCAAAACACCTACGCAACTGCCAATCACTCCAGATGCATATGTCTATAGGCTCATTTGCCACTTTGATTCGGGGGGGTGGGGGTGGGGGGGTGACTGCTCTTTTGATGTACATTTTAGTGAGAACTTGTACCAAAACTCCTACACAAAATGTGTTAAAGTTTGCAGGTCTGCACTCCTCATAACAGGGGTGAGAACTGAGTTAGGGTAATTATACGGCAGGGAACCGTTAACTGACCGCATTACAGGGTGTCACTCTTACCATCAGTCAATGTATACTTGATAAAGCTGACCAAGTCTCTGTGCCTTAACTGCATCAATATTTAATATGTTAACTATGATATGATAGGAGTTTAAACACGAAAGACCTAAATGTTCGTGCTATTAAACAACAAACCAGTTGTCCCAGGCGATAATTGCTTATCTGACAATCTAAATACAACTGCTCAGAAAGCAGGAGAAAACAGCAGACTATCATCTGTTTTAGCCATGTAGTTTTAGCCATGATCCCTAGACTTGCATTGCCAAATTAAGCTCCTTTAACACATTAACACGGTTACATTCTGATCATATAACACCAGAGCTGGGCACCTGACTCATACTAGATACCCAGCCACGTTAAATCAGACACTTGTCTGTGTGCCTTAACACACAGACAAGTGGGTCAAGGTAACATCAAGGCTAAGATACAGACAGCTATAAAAAATTAAAAGTGCTTCCTGAGCAAACCATCAATCCATGAATCCTCTTAACAGATGATGAGTGTGTAATTGCGCTAGGCTTGCATACATCTCAAGCAGGACTTTATGGATTTATGTGGAAAAGCAAATGGAAATGAGCTCCAGTACTATAATTTGATGGGAATGATAATCATAGCATCATTTATTAACAGATTTTTACAAATCAGCTTCCTAAAACAGCCTGTAGGCCAGTTCATTCCTGTTCAGACTGTCATATTTACATGTTCACTTTACACCTATATCTACTGAGTCACCTTTACAGGTCACTTGTCTTATTTATACCAAATTTCCCTTGGTCTCTTTGCCCACAGACTTATATGTATTCTGCATGCTGACTGTACTCATACTTCTTTTATTTGATTTTGCTCACTTATTGTGTGCAATACTTTGTATACTAGGTTACATGTAAGCAATTCATCCAAATCTCGCCAGTAAGCATTTCAAAGCAACACACGTCTCGACAAACCATATGCAAATGATAAATAATCTTGACAATGGTGAAAATACCAATGATCAGGACACATTTATAACCTAACCCTGTTTTAATTGCACTGATATGTTAAGTCTGTTGATCCAAATGATTCCGATGTCAACGTAATCTGATTTGGTGCTAGAATAGATTGCATGACTGAACACAGGTAATCTGGATTAGCCTAAATTCCATTATCACCAATGGGAATGAATGGAGAAGAGTCTAAGCATCATTACAGTGGAGCTTTTTTTTGTTTTAGAAAGTGTCATGTATCAAAGCCTAAATCCCAGCAAACGACCAGAAAATAAGCGAATATTGATCGGGGATGTCAAAAGAAAATACAAGGAAAACATAATTTACATATGTGATCTTTAAAGGGGTTTACCTGTCTCCACTTCCGGTACGTGTTAAACTCCTGAGACGGAAGAACTAAACTCAGTTTGAACAGAGGATTCAGTTCAGCCGGTAAACTGTTCGACTCGAAATATTCACATTCAGTCGGGAGCGAATTAGACTCAGGCACGTACAGACAAAGGCACAGCATTTTCGGTAAAAAAAAGAGAAAGAAATAAAGTAATTAATATTAATAAATAACCGTTTAAATAGACATGAATAAATACAGCTTACAGTCGCTCTGCGGCACTACGCGTGAGACAGCCGGCGCGCGCAACGACATATTTAAAGCGGCGCGATAATCACGCCCACTATGACGCGTCACACGTCACGCGAAGCTCTGTCACGCGATTGGCGAGTACAAAGCCGCCTCTGATTACGCAGTTCGCTGTCATACTCGTGTTCTGATTACGTCGAGACCGCTCATTGGCTGCTCTAATTTCTGGGCGTACAGCACGTGCCACGTTTCCTACTAAGAGATACGTTTGTGTGCAAGAATTGTGTCAAACTCATATTACAAATTATTAAGAGCAATTATTAATGTTTACTGTATGGTGTATAAATAAATAAATAAAATAAATGGTATATGTTTAAAAATCAAAGTAAGATTTAATCGATATAAGAAAGAAATCAGCATATAATCAGAGAAACTGAAATCAAAGTAGGTCAAGCTGGTGTGACAAAGTGCAAATTACTCGTTCTGAAAGTGTATTCTTTTCTTCTAGGCTTGCTCTGTTATTTTTCAGTGCAAACTCACTCTGTACCTGCTAAGAGATATTCAGTACGTTTACATGGACAACAAAATAATGATAATGAGTCTTTATCGATCACGTATACATATGCAAATTCTTTTCTTTGCATACCTCAGCATGTGAGGAAGCTGGGGTCAGAGCGCAGGGTCAGCCATGATACAGCGCCCCTGGAGTAGAGGGTTAAGGGCCTTGCTCAAGGGCCAAACAGTGGCAGCTTGACAGTGCTGGGGCTTGAACCCCCGACCTTCTGATCAGTAACCCAGAGCCTTAATCGCCAAGACATCACTGCCCCCTAATATTGCGATATTAAGACCCAATTAAGACAATACTCTGATAAAAAAACTACCATGTAAAACGCGATTTCTGATCACCTTAATCCGACTAAAGTCATACTCGAAATAAACACAATTCGAATTAAAACATGTGGAGTATTCCTGTTTTAGTCGCATCATCGAAGTGCATTATAGACCTTAATCGCACTATTTACGTCGTATGGGAGTTTTCGCTGCATTTTGCGACAGGACATATACACAAAAATTCTTTCCATTCGGCATCATCAAATTCCATTAAAACAACTCTCTCCCACCAGTCCTCACTTCGTACTCTCATCCAGTCCCTCAGAGTTTGTCGCGGTGGCATGAATGAAATGTTGCCGAAGTACAGAGGAGGACCGTTGCTGGAGAATTTTTTATCCGCTGTAGTCTATTTGTACTTATAGCATGACAAATAATTAACTGCACTTGAAGTTTCTGTAAAATTAAAAATGAAACACCCAAAACTGTATATGTCATGGTGGATCCGGAGCCTATCCTGGAAACACTGGGAGAGCTGGGAATACAATCTGGAAGGGACCCCAGTCCATGGCATGGCACCTTGAAAACCATGCATTTAGGGGAAATTCAACGTTGGTTCGGTGTAGGCATAAAGCCGCAGGCTGGGTGTCATAGATAATCACACCCATGATGATATTCATTATAACCGATATTCAGTTGGGTCCCAGAATGCCTCTCGACCAATCAAATTAATGAACCGGAATTAACTGTTGTATAATATACTTTAAATAGTCATTTTAATGAATTATTTTAAAATCCTACCAAAATTGTCAGACACATGCAATAACGTTAGTCTCTGTCTGTGGAGCCCACATCACAAAAATACAAAAACCAAATACTTAAGCCATAATAAAGTAATGCTCCATATACCCCACCCAAACACACAAATTCAAGACCATTCCAGAATGTCACACTAAACTGACCAGCGCTAATCCTGGGTCATGTTCAGAGAGGTGTCCTTTATGTTCGAAGAAAGATCCACACACTCAACACACCTTCCTCAACTGAAATTCTCACACACAGGTGTGCTAGTGTAATTTAAACCTCCTAAGAAGCAGGTTGACCTTTCTCTTGTATAACCTCATAGGACACATCACCATAAACATTATATATTAATAAGTCTGGATGCAAGCTCTACAGATTGTAAATGCAGACAGAACGGAAAACAATAGCCTTCATCACAACCCAACATGAATAACATTCTCATGTATCTCAATCTTTTGTTAGCCGAATATAAACAATAGCTATTTGAAACTTTTTTCCCCCGTGATATAATGATGTCACACTTAGGCTTACACTGATACTGGCCTATTTTAATCTCAGCCCATTCAGAAGCGAAATGAAAACAATGAATGAGTGCGTAATATTTACGATGACAAAAGGATGTTGACAGGAAACAGGCCATAAGCTTGTATCTTTGTTAAAGTCAAACTACTGGATGATGAAGTAAAGCAAGACTAGGTAATAATGCTGCTCCCATTACATATACATACTGTTTAGTGTAAAATGAGATTTAGAAATGGTTATTATGTCAAGAAAAACAAAAAAGTGAGAGCTAAGTGGGCCAATCGAGAAAGCAGGAATTCTTCTCATCGATTTATTACTGAAATTAGGTCAATTATTTTGATGCCATTTTCTGGGAAAGACATGGCCAACTCGTACAATAAGTTATACGGCAGTATCCATATAAAGTTCAGGACTGAGAGTATAATATTCTGTTACGTAATATGTAGTAGGTATGAGAATGAGATCACTTGCTCTTGGAAATTGATTATAGTAATCATTGCAGCCTTCATTTACCTACATACAGCGGTATGAAATGTTCGCTCTAGTTGTGGAATCATCTTGAAGCTGGCAGCACTATTTATCGTTATCGCTCGTCATCTTGTGTTAAAAAGTCTGCTGGCTCTGGAAACCGTCCCAAGCTGAAATTTGAATCATAACATTCTGTCCTAGTACATTCTGGCATTGTGCAAATGAGTGCCTTTGCTGTATTGAAAATTCTGCTGTGGATGAGATCTGATGTTGGCACTGTGCCTCAGGTTATTTATTAATGGAATGGTATGGAATACAATTTATTTTGTCACCGTTCCCGTGCACCATTGAAAGTGAACCCGATTCATTTGTTCTGACAACAAAGTACGGAATAAGGACATACACAGATTTCAGTGCTACCTTTTACAACACCTAAGTCTGAACTGATTTGAACACTGAGATGGCCACCGGAAACAGAACCGATTTATGACGCAGCTTTCAACCTCCGAAACAAATCATACCGGTCTCTAAATATCCATTCCTTCATAAGCCTGGTGTGCGCTAAATCAGTCAGCTAAGTCCTTTTAACCAAACAATCCTCCTTCTATACAGCAGCATTTCTTCTGTCTTAAGTGAACAACTGGAATTACTGATCTTAATTTATGGTTTGTGTTAGCTTGCTTTCTTTAATGGATTTCCATATTTAATATTTTGTGATAAATTCATACATGTAAAATCTAAATCCTGAAGTTATGTATTACTGTAAAGTTGCTTTGGGACAATGTCCATTGTTAAAAGCACTATACAAATAAAATGTAATTGAATATTTGTTTATTTAATGCCATTAATAGGAAATGACTGAGTTTCACATCATTTTCATTAAATTTGTGCATGTAAATGAAATACAACATTTTAGCTCAATGATATCTTAGTCCCTGACCTAGTGAACTAGCATGAGGATGTGTTTTTGATAAAGACTATAAAGTACTTCTATAAGTCCCTCTGGATAAGGGCATCAGCTAAATGCAGTAAACCCATCCATCCATCTTCTATACCACTAATCCTTCAGGGTCGCAGGGAACCTGGAGCCTATCCAAGGGGGCATCGGGCACCCCGGACGGGGTGCAAATCCATCGCAGGGCACAATCACATACACCTTCACTGTAATTACATCCAAAATCCAGAGTAGATGTATTTTATCCAGACTAAATGTATACATTTTGTGTTATATGTATTGCACTTATTATTTTACTATTCATATTATATACTCTGTCCTGTCCAAAGGACCAAATCTCATTAAAAGAATTTAGCCAGCTAGATAAGCACTAGTAAAATAGCTCACATCATCGAAGGAAGACATACGTAGGATATTCACTTCTGAGCCGCAACCTAGCAAAATATTTCCTAAGGGAATTCATGAAACTTCCAAAACCATAGAGCGATCACTACAACTTTGGAATTTGTAAAAACTCTTCATATGCAATTTTCAATAATCACTAACATTTAATTTCATTAAGTTAAGGTTTTTGTATAATATTGTGAACGCATTACTCAAGGAAAGAAGGAAACCAACACCAACTGATACGTTTCAGAAAGACGATTCACCCTGTTTTCCACCCTTTTTTTTGTCTAAGATAGCAAGCAATACCTGCTGAAGGTCCTTAGGGGGTGCCATTAGTATCAGCATTGTGGTTTTCTTTGCTGGCGTCGGGCCATTCTCCTGCTTTTCCCCAGCTGAAGCTTCCAGTACACTGTGGTCTTTTTGCCTGGGATTTGCAACGTTTTGTTCATTCTTCTCAGCAGTCAACGATCCTAAAAACCACCGGCGCATGGACGACCACATTTCTGGCAGCATCTTCAAGAAGAGGCTACAGATAACCGGATTTCCTCCTGTGGACGTGTCGATGTGAGAAACAGACACGTGCAGCGTGTAGCTTTCCTTAATTGAATGGAAGAGTTCTTTATCTGTGTTTATCAATCGATCCTTATCTTCTACGCATTCGCAAATTCACAGATGCTTGGGATGAGTGATAATGGGTCAGGAGGATGAGGGCAGCTGAGGACACTAGGAGACTGCAGCTGCCTCAGCATTCTCTCTCTCTCTCACACACAAACACACACACACATTTACATCTCCAGAATAAACTCAAAAAAGCCACCAGCCCTTAAAAAAAAGACTTTTTAAATTCAGCCACAAAACATCTTACTGATTAAAAAAAAGCCTACTGGTGCAAAAAAGTGGAATCTGGCATCAACTGAACAATTAGTTATGTGGTCAATGAAACAGCAAAAGGGAATCCTCACACTGTCTACAAACGAGCGATGCATACCAATATGCAATACATGCCTCTCTCTTTCTCTATCTCTCTCTCTCTCTCTCTCTCGCTCTCTCTCTCTCACACGCTCTTTTTCTCTGCAGCTGCTGCTCCTGGTCAGTCCCACGCTATCTGCCTCCACAGCCGGCAAAAAGTGATTCAGGTTAGGATAAAAAAAAAAAAAAAACTGTAAAAAAGCTGCAAGCTCACTGCAGCCTTACTGCAGCCTATCAGAATCCAGCATACTGCCAAGTCCTGCCTCGAGAGTGCTTATAGAGCCAGTAAGAAGCCTGCAGACTGATGACTAATAGATCAATCCATGGATCAGACCATTCAGCAGTGTGGAAATGTGCTGACACTTTTCTTTTTTTAAAAAAAAACAATCCTCTCTTCTTTCCCCTTAGTCACTATGTCATTGTCAGGATCTCCATGGAAACCCTAGGCAATGGGCATGCTGGCAGAGATTCTACAGATGAAGACATTTACATAGCTGTGTGTGTGTGTGTGTGTGTGTGTGTGTGTGTGTGTGTGTGTGTGTGTGTGTGTGTGTGTGTATATGTGTGTGTGCATAATAAAATTTAATTTTAAAATTACAGTATATACAAGTAAAATATTAAATACAAAAATGGCAACTAATAATAATAATAATAATAATAATAATTAGAGATGCACCGATACTAAATTTGTCAGCCGATCCGATAACCTATGATACGATAGTCTTTTGAATGAACAATAATTAATTCTACAATTCTGAAGGAAATGCAAATAAAAACTTTATTCTCTCCATTTGAACAAGTTGTTTCACAGTAACTGGTCTCATAAACAGAAAACACATTACTCTAATTAACATTAACACATGAACTACATTCTTAAGATTAAAGTAAGATTTCTTAACTTATTGAATGCTATTAATTCATATTAACATTGACTTAATTCTAAAAAAAACTCCTGTTAGGCTTCACATTCACTCACCACAACAAAAGGATTTCTACTTCATCACTGAACATCAAACTGGTAATATATAGGCCTAATATAAACTTATTTTTTATGATATTAACTCATATTAACATTAACTGCATATGAAATTTACTACTCTACAAATATTTTTCTGTGCAATATATAATATTTTTTTGTCAACTCATCTTCATTTAAATCTGTCAACGGTGTACTAGCCCTTTAATACACTGTGTTTTCCTGCCCTCATTTGATTGACAGGATATAATTGGCCCTGATCATCGGATGTTTTTAAATGATCTGCCTATAGCGTGAAAAATAGCCTTTATCGGCCGATACATTGGTGCATCTCTAATAATAATAATAATAATAAGAGGCAATGAGGGAAAAAACACACACAACAACACAAAATTAAAATGTAAGAGAGAGTAGTAATGGGCTAATTTGATTTTTTCTTGGCACAAAAAATATGTTAATTAATTAATTATATAATTTATAATCATATTTATATTGGTATTAAAAGTTTTAATAAAAATGAATTAAATTAGCTCATTACTCCTTTTATTTGGGAGAATTTGCAAAAATCTGTGGGTTTTTTTGCTTCTATAATTTTTTTCCACTGTGTGAATTTTTCACAAGAGGATCTTACCAAAAATGTGTACATTTTAAATCCCTGGGTGAATTAAAATTTGAAACCCGGGCACCTTGAACACATGCTCAGGCAAGACCAGGAGATCTGGCACCTTGACCAAGACACGTCATTTGTAGCAACAAGACAATTTGTCTTTGGGTTTCACAGATATCAGAGATATTCCTTTTATTATCATAAATAACAAGTAAAATATAACTCGTATGCCCACCCTTTAGATCAAGATCAAATAAAAACACACACTGAGCACAAACAACACATACAACCTTTGTGTGAATGGGCTCTGCTCTCCACAGGGTTTGACAGCTGTGGCTGAGAGATGTTTAAGTCTATACTTCACGCTCTTCTACATTCACACTGACTGCTCTTAACACAGACGCTTACGTAATAATTGTACCTCAGCCAAGTTACTTCAGTGGCCCACAGTACAGGTATGAGGAAATGTTTTCCGGACTCTGAGATATAATCTTGCCTACTGGCTAGAAATCTGAAGCATTTGCATTTTTACTTAGATTATATAGATGATATACTGTATGAGTTTAAACATTCAACTTTATTAACCAGGTTGAGAGGGTCACATATAACATGATGCTACAGCATTCTATACAAAAACTTAGTGGCCATGGGTGCCCTCTATTGGTTATCACTCCACATAACATCGACTTCCAGTTCAGCCTCTTTCATTTCATGAAAAAAAGTAGACATTGAGAAAGTATTCCTGTATTCCATAAAGCTGAAAGATGCCTGAACTCAAAGCATTTATAAGCATTATCGTTGTTCATCTCACACCTGCCTCATGCAACAGATACACTCCCATTTACCCAATTTAATCAACACCAACTCTATAGAGACTCAGTGCTTCACACACTGCACTGATCTACCAGTAATAAAAAATATTGTAAGATAGAAGCAAATAAAACATTCAGAAAGAATTTCAGAAATATATACCCTACGCAACTAAAGAAATAAAATGATATGCGAATGAATTTGGACAATAAACAGCCGTATACACTCTGCAGGCAGTGAATATATTAAAGTGAACCGTTTAAGTGGCATCACTGTACATAAGGACATGAAAACTACATTTAAAACAGGATTCCTGGGGCTCCTGAGTGGCACGAAAGAAACACATTCACCCTATTACTGGGAGAGCACAACTTCAAATCCCAACGGTTCCACAGCTATCCATGGCCGGGACTCTAGGCAGTAAAACTGTCCATGTTTCATGGTGGGAGCTCGTGAATGCGGAAAAGGGCAGATAGCACTTTCCTCCAGGTGTTTTAAGCTGGCTGTCCTGTGACACAACATGAGCAACAGATGCAGTTGGTTGACTTTACGTGTCTCAGAGCAAGCATGTTTTAGCCTTCACCCTCCTATAACTATCATGCGATGGGGAGAGGTGGCTGGTGGGTGACCAAATGACCAAATTGGAGATAAAAAAATTGTTGGTTCCCAAATGCTCTTTGACAGGCCTTGGTGAAACAAAGATGAGTCAGGCTCCTAAGGTCCTAAGTAACACCCGTGTCCATGGATGACAGAAGCAGTGTGGATTGGACACAAAGTTCCATATGCCCAATTTGGTGGCGTGAATTCGAAGTAACCATCCACTCTGCAAGAATATGTACTTTCTGAGAATCTAGTTTTGTGTGTATGCTCAATACATTAGTCACATTGAGGTTTAATAGAGCAGAAATGCCTTCTCAGATTTCCAGGAATCTCTAGCACAGCCAGTACCGTGCAGCTGAGAAAAAGAAAATGATTGGACTAATCTGGTCAATCAGGAGTAGGGTGGTGCCGTACCACGTGGAAGGGTGAGTCAGCCATGCAAAAAATTCAACACAGTAAATATGGTCTTATTGTGCTTACTCACAGCAACTTTGTTATGTAATAATAACACAGTCTGTTTTGTAAATGAGAATGTAGTATCATGCCAACTTGCAGAAATATAGATGCTGAAGTGGTTTTTCAGAACAGTAGGACGTTCATTACTGGGAGCAGATTGTCCATCCTGTAGTAACAGGTAAGAGCATATAAAATGGGTGCATCTTTGAGCTTCTTCCATACTGCACCCCACAGCCAACGTAATCTCCTTAACAGGAACTGTGCTTTACGATGTCACTGGTTATATTCACACAGCTTTGACTGCCTATATGTAATTTTTTGTTATGATATATCTACAATAATGGTAAATGGTAATATCTGCACTTATATAGAGCTTTATTAACCTTAGCGGTTCTACAAAGCGCTGGTTCTCCTTCACCCATTCTCTCACACACACACACACACACACACACACACACACTCACCAATCGTAGCAGAGCTGCAAGGCAGCTTGCCATCGGGAGCAACTTGGGGTTCAGGACACTTCGGAACGTGGAGTCATGTGGGCCGGGAATCGAACCGCCAACTGTACAATTAGTGGACAACCCGCTATTCCACCTGAGCCACAGCCGCCCGCTTTCATGTGGAAGAACACATACGTTTAGTTCAGGTAATTACTGTTACCCTCACTGTTGCCACAACAGAGCTTCTTTACATAGTAAGGGTGTAATGTTGCATCATGACCGCAATACAAGAATATGATGATGTGCATCGTGGAGATATGCGAGTCACACCGTGGAAATCATTCTATTAATTATGCGTCTAATTCAGTTGTACTGTTTGAACATCAGAGATCTAGAAAGCACGCTGGTCACATGGAGAACCTGCACCATAACCGGGAATCATCTGTATTTGTGAAGTGACTGATAGCTCCAGATCACGACCAACACGCATTACAAGTTATATGCTTACACAACCGCATTATAACCATAAAAAGAGCACTTAATAAGCTTTCTAACATCACTGAAGTGCAGTGTTCAAATGCAGAAAATGACATTTTAGTCATTTAGACTTTGGACCTCTATTTATGGTTAAAATGATGCCTCAGACTCTGCTATTGTGCTCATAATATTTCAATTTATAATTTTTGCCAGGTCAGAGACTTTGTTTATTCAATCTTTTTTTTGTGGAAAATTTGTAAATGTATTTATTTATTTGTAAAGAAATGGTGACCCTGTAGTACATTTTGTTTATAATATTAAACCACTGTTCATAGAAAGTTTTGATTTATTTAGTTTTACACAGGCAAAAAATGCACAGTGTGTTGCATTGTTTATGATTCATAAATAATAATAATAAAAAAGGGGTCTTTTCAGTAATCATTTTTCTTCATTCATATTTTGTTTAAAATATTCAGAAAATGTAATTGTGCAGCCAGAATCGTGAATAGAATCAAATCATGACCGGAGTTTATTGTTACATCCCTGTTACATAGTGATGCTAAATGCAGTGTTTATATAGGGAGCGACACCGTGGTGTAGTGGGTCCAGGGCAGAGTCCCTCTAAGATTTTGCGATCGCAGAAATTAACGCAAAATCAAGGAAACTCCGCAATATTCGCTGGAGCTTTAAATTTTTCATAATTACTGACAATTTTCCACAGATATGGGCCTAGACATGTCATGTGACATAATCACAACGCGCATTCATCCAAACCCCCCCTTGATTCACGTGCGTCAAACATGCGTACAGCTAAAAGCTCTCATTTACCAACAAACATCACTGCGAAAGACCGTGCAGAACAATTTTGCGCAATTGCAGTTTCACCAATTCAAGCAGTTTTCCACTAATAAACTAATGAAATCCTGTACGGACTGTTCCAGGGTTCCCGGTTTGATCCTGGGCTTGGGTTACTGTCGGTGTGGAGTTTCACACGTTCTTCTCATGATCATGTGGGGTTCCCTCTGGGTTCTCTGCCTTCCTCCAACTTCAGAAAAACGTCACATTCAGAGTGCTAAAGTATTTGTTAATTCTATAACTAGTACCTTAGAGCACTCCATGTATAGTGGTCAAAAACGAGAATTATCAGCACTTGTACAGAAAAGATCATACAGTGATGCACACTGCCTTAAATCTTGTGATACAGTAACAAGAAGGAAATTAGTCAGCTTAATCACAGGCACAAATGCTGAGGTCAAAGATCCGGGGACAAAGATACAACACAGACACACATACACACCTACACACAACGTATACTATTGAAGAGGAAGAAGGACAAAGGTTCAGAACCTCTGTGTATTTTTCCCAATAGCCAATAGTGTTAACACTGGTTCGCTGACTTATTAACTAAACCTCCTTTTGTTATGTCAAAGTTTGCTTACTTATGCATGTATTTTACACATTTATTTATATAATGTATCCCTTCCACCCAGACAACATCATTAATTATACTCCTGGTCTCGGACAACGGTGCCATCAACCATTCAGTCTAGCAGTGACGATGAGAACGATTACATCGTTGTGTTAATCTCGCCTTTCCAAAGTGAACCCGAGTAGCTTCAACAAGGCAGCTGTGGCTGGAACTAAATTTGCAAACTCAGTTCAGGGAAGGCAATTCAAATCATTTTATTTGCAAAACATTTGGGTAAATATATGACAGCAGTTCTCAAGGAGCAGCACCAGCAGAGACCGGATCACTCCTGATTCTCAGACAGTGTTTGCATGAAAAAGCTAATTCTCTCTTTCTCTCCTTCAGCAAACACTAATGCCACATCTGTTGGGTACCCAGTTTAAGCTAGAACTTTCCACATTGTTTAAAGTGTTTTAGTGAAATGCTGATCAGGAGAAGCCATTTGTAGATTTTTTTTAGCTAGTTCACAGTCCAAGTTCACCAAAGACTACAATATATATATATATATATATATATATATATATATATATATATATATATATATATATATATATATATATATATCAGCAGAGTTAGGTCAGAGCTGGTGTCTGCCTCAGACACTTCACCCAAAGTATATGGAGCATCTGATATCTTTTGATATACTTTTCTGGCCACAAGCTTCAGAAGGTTTAGTGCAATCTGACCCCTTCACAAAGAAGGCGGCAATCTGTCCTCTGGTTTTCAGAGGAAAAACAAACTTATGCGCCACAATAAGCCTTTGGAGCAAGCTATACTCGCTAAAGTTTACACAATACCTTGTTTAAAGGTTATAAAGGAGTTATTTGTGGTGAGCAAACAAGATACCCTTAGTGTTTGCTGATGACCGGCAGTAAAATGTTTGTGGTCGGTCAGCTGGCCTACCAATCAAAAAGTCCTGTTTTATGAATGTAAGCGATTCTTGGCCGAGTTTATTGACGAAACGTACCAGGGTCTCTACCGATGCTGGCTTATGAGACTATAGTAGAGCAGCACAAGCTGGTTTTCTTCCCGTGATATTCCCTTTTCCTGTCAGGTCAAGAGTGGATAACTTTAGCCATTTAACAAATTGGGCTACATTATGCTCCGAGCTGTACATGACCCCTGTGATTGACATGCTCATTGGAGTTAATCATTAAATCCACTGCGTTGATTTTATAAAGAGAATACTGCACCCCTAATCATTCTCACATTCAGTAGAATGAGCTAGAACGCACTGAACAAGTCTACATGGAACATTGTGTCTGGAAGCATTCGTTCCCAGTGGACATCGGTTCTGCCCTACTGAGTGTTCTCGTTATACTTCACTTCGCTCTGAATCCTGAGGCAATCATCACTAGATCTTTATCTAATCATGCTGTTATAATTCCATTTGGACTGTAAAGGTGGGCGTTTCTGTTGATGGATATGATAATGCTTAATAATTACAGTCACTTTCCTAAGAAATGTCCCCCACATTTGGGCATCAAAAATGATTTGTGCAACTTGGGCACGTTTCTTTACAGGTTGGTATAGCAATAGTCGCAAATTCTATTGAAAACATATAAATGAACACTAAATGAGCATACACTGATCCAAATACTGCTCTTCATGGTTTTTTCCCCTCTGTTACCAACCTTTCAATCTGAAATGATGGACAGAAACTCCAGTTCCAGCCTGACATGAAATAGCATTTTATTTAACCTAGAAGCATCACGGGTTTTGTTCTGAACACTACAAAGTCCTTTTGTCAACATCAGCAGCTAAAAACACAATCAACATTGAATACAGCACTGATCCCCTCACTGTAGGTGGAACTCATGCAACGGAGAGAATGATGGTAAATGGTCTGCACTTATATAGCGCTTTTTTAACCTTACCAGTTCCAAAGCGCTTTACACTGTGTCTCATTCAAACACACACTCACACATGCAAGGCGCTAACTTGCCATTGGGAGCAACTTGGGGTACAGTGTCTTGCCCAAGGACACTTCGGCATGTGGAGTCGTGTGGAATCAAACCGCAAACCCTACGATTAGTGGACAACCCGCTCTACCACCTGAGCCACAGCCGCCCATGATGATGATGTACATTGTTTAAAACTGAAAACAAGAGATGTGTTATAGCAGGGACAGCGACTAAAATCACGACTTCCATTTCTCAAAATGGTCTCCATTACTGCCATTACAGGATATGCCTATTCTGGACCACAATGCAGGCAAAGGCAGTGTAATGTGGCAAAGGCAGTCTAATAGAAACCAGCCCAACACCAATATTACCCTATTAAAATATATTAGAATATTAAAATATTCCTCTTATACCGCAGGCATTTTCTTTAAAGTACAATTAGACTACACTCCTCCTTTTCTCAATTTTACATTTTTAAATACATTTTTTTAGATTTATTGTTAGTAAGACAAGTTAGTTCCTGTTATCATGTTTATTATAGGAGCTATAGATGGTCAGTCAATCACCAGCCTCTTTTTTCTCTCTCTTGAAGATAATAATAAAGTAGCCTTCTTCTGAAGCCTTCTATTTAAAAAAAAAAAAAAAGGGTTCTTACATTTTCAACATGTTCTTTCAGAAAACCTCACCGGTACAACGTCTACAGGTTTTTCATTGTTATATAGCGTTTTTTTATTTGCTATTGTTAGTCTTAAATTATGGAAGCGTCCGCTATAAACGTCCATATGAATAAGTAAAAGAGTTGTTAACGATAACGCATTGGAACGAGGACATTAATATAAACCTGTGATTTACATTGCAGTTGGCAATACTGTCAGAGCTGCTGTTATAGAAAATGAATCAATACCTTCTGCCCAGTCAGGTTCGAGAATTCAGCAGTGCTGTGTTATGCATGCATTTATTGTAGCAACAATTTCTCATTTCTACAGACGTGTGTGTCATGTAATCATAAACGATACACGCATGTGTAATAGCTTATACATTCACTGTTTACTAAAATAAATGGACTAATTTATCTTATCTAATTTACACAATGCTCTCAAACCCACAACCCATAGAAGTGATTTTTTTAAAAACCCAGAGGGCTGAGTTCAGTTTCTCAAGCTATAATTTTTGTCACATTTAGTTTAGTTATGGCTGTAAATTCTTGAAAACGTGATACTGAAACCAAACAAATGAAATTCAGTCTGAATGGTCAGCTCCACTGTTCCTCTACACCCACGCTTCTGACTTCCAAATATCATAAACTACTAGTCTATGTCGAAAAACCTTACCAAAGAGTGGGAAACAAAACTCCAAAAAGACTTTTCAAAAAATATCCTTCCTATGAACTGTGATACCATGAAACTGTGATATTTTTAGACTAGGCTGTCATACCTTGAAACTGTACTCTAATGTAGAACCATTTTAGGAGGCCAAGAACTATAAAACTCTCCAGAGATCTCCTGCATAACCTTTAAAGCGTTCTCGTTAGTATGTTAGTGTTGAAAAAGGCTTTATGGGATATTCATACATACTATAAGCGTTCTTCGGCTGTGCATTTAGGAGAACCTTTTAAGGTTCTGTCCAGAAAACATGTTAGGAGGCAAAGAAAATGTAACTATCCAGAGATCTCCTGCACAACCTTTAAAGCGTTCTTGCTAGTATGTTGTTTTCAAAAAGGCTTTATGGGATATTCATACATACTGTATGCTTTCTTCGGCTGTGCATTTGGGAGAACCTTTAAAAGGTTCTGTCTAGAAAGCATGTTAGGAGGCAAAGAACTACTAACTCTCCAGAGAACCCTTATTCTCCTCAGGGTTCTCGTTGTGTTGAAAATGACGTTATGAGCAGTATTCTGAGCGGTACATGTTCATTATACTCACCCTAAGCTCATGCTCGGTGCGATGGAGCCCGAGTTTCTTCAGGCCGATGGTCAGGTCGTTCACACAGATCCCTCCGTCTCTGTTCACGTCCAGGATCTGGAACAGGACCTTGAGGCGATGCTCCTGCTCGGGGCCGCCGCACACGGCGCAGACATGCGGCTCGTCTTTCGCCGCTGGGACCGGAGTGCTGCAACCGACATCAATCCCACTAACACCGCCGCCTGAATCCGACAGCCAGTACTCCTCCGAGCGGCACTGGCACAGCACATCGCTCAGAATCGGCGACACAAACGAGCCCTGCTGGTGCATCATGCCAAATATTTTAGCCGATGAAGTGAACTATTGACGAGATACTGACAAAGTTGTTTTGACGTTCGATATTCGCAGATATGCAGCAATTAAGGGGCCGTCTCAATTAAGTTACATACGACATTGTTAAACACGTTTCTAACTTCAATAGCATTAGAAGGGAATGATGTACAGTCACACAACCAACTGTAAAGTCTTCATCTAGGTGTCAGGTATGATGCACACCTTTTAGGTTTCTGATATTTAATAAAAATAAACTATTAAATCATATATAAAAAATTGGCATGTATTTTATTACTGCATGGGCTCATACACAAAATATACCATTATTTAAAGCTCAATAGCATTTGAAGGGAATGATGTACAATCACACATCCTACTGTAAAGTGTCCATCTAGGTGTCAGGTATAACGCACACCTTTTAGATTTTTTATTTATTTATTTATTTTTTTACATTTGTTCAAATAAACTATTAAATCACATTTAAATGTGAAAAAAATCTAAAAGTAATATATAAGAGGTGTGCACTATTGCTGAAACCTAGATGAACACTTTACAGTGGGCTATATGACTGTAAGTCATTCCCTTCAAATGCTATTGAAGTTAGAAACGTGTTTAACAATGTCGTATGTAACTTTAGAGACGGTCCCTTAATTTCCGCATATCCGCGAATATCGGACGTCCAACGTCAAACCAACTTTATTCCAGCTGACGAGTTTTGGTTTAAGTGTCAGTCTTGGAAAACGCTTTATTTCACTGTGCTAGCTAACCGGCTAGCTTTACTATTCAACTCTCCGCTGCTGGGATAGAAAGATAATGTTCACAAATAGGTGTGATAACTCTAAAACATCTGTGATGTTACAGAAACATACTCACGTCCATGTTCTCCCTTGAGTTCCACAAGAAACCAAAAGAGTTGGTTCAAAAGTGATATTTATGAGTCCGTCTGAAACAGAAGAGCGCCGTGACGTCACACTGGACTCTCCAAGTGATGAGCTGGATGCTAGCCGGGGTTAGCCGCTAAAACCCCGTTTCCCACCGATAAGCACAATATGATGATCCCAGGGATATTTCACTTATTTGTTATATCTATCCAGAAGCAAATTAGAAAATAAATATCCGTTTTTGGACGAACGCCGCTGAATAATCCGGTTTGAATTGCCGGTGCGCTGACAGCTGATGCAGAGAAAAGCCGGTACAGTGGGCGGGAGCAGGCGGGGCTTAGAGTAGAGGAAATGAATGACTTGCCAGGAAAAGGTTGGGTCGCTTAGAACGAGCGTGATGGATGGGCTTGCTAGCCAATCATAATGTTTAAACTATATCGCCTTCTTCCCAGCCCACCACGCGCGTGATTTCACTGGCAGATTCCATTTCTAAAGCATGTGTGGCATGTGCGCGCGAGGGAGACGTTTTACGAAACTCTGGTAGCAACCTGATCCGAAATCTTCATCTGAAAAGGGAACAAATAAATTATAGGCAAAGTAGAAGCAAATAGTCGACCGTGTAGCATAGAACATTAGAATAATGTATTAACTGGTAGAAATAAAATTAAAAAAGAGGCTGTTTATAATACTTATTCACAGAATCACAGAGATAGAATAGCTGATAACTAGTCTAGTCCTTACCTGGTCTGGTTCTTTCCTGAGTATACAGAGGAGGGTTTTTTTTTCAGTGGAGATGAGTCCTTAAAAGAGGCAATATGTTGTGCTATAAGGTTATACTGCATGGGCATAACCGGTAAAAATAAGTTAAGAAACAAACAATAAATAATGTAATAATAATAATAATAATAATAATAATAATAATAATAATAATGTCATTTGCTAAAATAATGTTGTTACACAGTTATACTTATCAATTCGGACAAAACTCAGCAGGACAGCTACACAACATTGAAAAAAAAAACCCATGGACGATCAGAACCTTTCTTCTCTTTAATAGTATGTATTCGTGTCTTCATAGATTTAATATTTAATGTTTTAATGTTTATGATGAAGATGAGGATTACTGCCCGTTGCCAGTAGATGGCGGTACATGCTCAATTTTAAGTTCTTACGTAATATTAACTTAAAATATACGTTGTAAAATACATACGTAAATTATACTGAAACGCCTCAGCATTTCATGCGGAATTAAATATATAAAAACCATTTTATTAGCATCTTTATTCAACCAAAAAAATCTCTCAAATAAAAACGATCTGGTGCGTAGTTATATTATAGTATATTTATGAATTAAATAGGACTTCATTAAAAAAAAAAAGTGGTACAGAGAGGTGGAGTTTTCAGCATAACTGAACATAGCAGAAGTGTTTGAATACAACTGTAATTCAGAACTGTTGTATGCAAATATTCTTTTAAGGAAGTCGACGCGTCACTGTGGGGGGCGTGGCTTGTTGAGAGGCTTGATTCGAACGCGCATACTAGCGCTCTAGTGAGTATGTGTCGATGACAAGCTGCCGTAACGGGCCTCAAGTACTATTTAGTACGGAAGTAGGCAGTGCGGTATTGAACGTAGTCAGAGATTGAACTTGAGTGGCACTGCTTGCTTTGTCGCCTTTGCACTCCGAGTGTGCTTCCCGAGAGTCAGGTAATGCCTCTGCTTCTTAACGCGTTTGTTTGGCGAAATACACGACAAGAAAGGTTAATAGTTTGGTTAGTTGTTGTGACCGTTTCTTTAGGTATTTGTTTTGATAGTCAAAAAGTCGTTTCTTTCTCCCTTAACTGCCCGTGTTTGGTGTTGTTAGGGACGACGGTGCTTTCTTGTTTTAAATTTCCACTAGTCTGTATATGTTGGGTGGTTTTCCTTTAAAACAAACAAACAAACAAACAAACACCCGACTGGAAAGAAGAGGATTTAACAGTGTACGAGCTTTTGTCTATTTATCGATAATAAGTCGTTTTGTTTTCGTTGCAGGGAGTTTTGTAGACATTGAACTGTGCTAAAGGAGAAGAAAAGCAGCACAGACTATCCTTTCACTAACGTCCAGGTAAGTTTGTGTGCTCAAACCCGAGTAATATCAGTATCAGTGCTTCATGCTTTAGATGGACACTTTTGGGTTTATGTGGTTTGGTTTGTATTTCTTGACTTGTACAGAGCTTTTGGATTTACTGTTGGAGATGCTGAACCCAGTCCTAGGCGTCAAGAAGGAGGACTTCCAGGCGCCAGATTAACCAAGCCAACCATTATCTACCTCTTTATTTAAATTCACCCACACCCAGCGGTTTCAAACTCCAGTTTACAAACACCATGGCGTTTTTAATGAGGAAGAAGAAGTTCAAGTTCCAGGTCCATTTCACTCTGGAAGAGCTGACGGCTGTGCCGTTTGTCAACGGGATGCTCTTCTGCAAAATCCGACTTCTGGACGGGGGAGATTTTGTCATATCTTCATCTAGGTAGGAGAAACACTTGAGATTTCCATTGCCATCATGCTCCTTGGAGCTTCAACGCATAGATATCTGCCTCATGGGTTTTCTTGATTAGAACTAGACATTAGGCTTCTTCGGTAGAAACCTACATAGAACTTGTGGTCTCTGTTAGGGCTGTATGGGAATTGGATTCTTCTTTTATTAAAGATAACCGGACCTTCTCATCATCTTGGAGGTAAACCGTACTTGGGTTTATCTTATCGGATCTTCCGATATGAATGTTTGAGAGATCTTCTGATCTAATCTTTTAGAGAGATCTGGATCTGACTTCACCTAGGGTTGTCTGGATCTTTGTATCACTGCTAGAGAAATCTGGACCTTCTAATAATATTAGACAGATCTGGTTCTTCTGACCACGGCTAGGGCTGTCTGGATCTTTGTATCTCTACTAGAGAAATTTGGACCTTCTAATAATAATAGAGAAATCTGGATCTGACTTCACCTAGGGTTGTCTGGATCTTTGTATCTCTACTAGAGAAATCTGGATCTTCTAAGAATTTTAGAGAGATCTGAATTTCCTGATCTTCTCTATTGGCAGTATCTGGATCTTCTGCCCTCAACTAGGGCAGTCTGGATCTTTGGCTCTCTATCACCTGTGTATTGTGATCTTCACTATTCGAGATATTTGTAACATTTGATTTGTTACTGAGAGGTATCTAGATCTTCTTGAAATATGTCGATCTTCTGGTCTTTCAAGATTTTATTCCTACGTTAATCTGCACACCTCTTATAAACGGCTAAAACAAGGTGCTGCCTCACAAATACACTTAAATACGTTATGATGTTTTGATCCATTTTGGTTAGCTTAAATTTAGCTCTTTTAACTCTCAGTAAGTGTTCATTTGAAGCAGGGGTGTTTTGAGCAGGTGAATTGCCAGAGTGTGATGATCTGGTCTATAATTATCTTTTACAAGCTGTTCAACAAACCACGATGAAAAAAATCCTTTCCTTCCGAGTGTCATCATTCATTTCCTTACAGACTATTAAGAGGAGTTGTGTTTATTCTTTTCTTATTTCTTACTTTAATTTGCTGTGCTATATTAGTATATTCGCTTAACATAGATTTTAGATTCACTCAGATTTGAGAAGAGCAGTCTGCACTTATCTAACACAGATGTTCAGGTGCGGATGGGCTGCAGATTTTTTTTGCATTGCGTATTAACAGGGTTAACAGTGCTCGTGTGTGGTTTTGGGTATATGAATGCTTGTCTCTGGAAATTTGTGTGCTGTTCAGCTGCATACGGCTATGTGAAAAAATAAATACCCCTCATGGAAATTGTGGACTTTTTTGACACATTTTGGACAAGCGAACATTTGATCATCTTTGAAACAGTGCCTATTAATGAAGTTGATGTATTTGAACAAAACCCACAAGGAAAACAATTTAATCAACTGAAATATCAATTGATGTGATTCTTCTGTGGAAAAAGTAAGTACACCCTTGGCCTCAGAAGCTAGTATTTCCCCCTTTAGCAGAAATAAGTTCTTGTAGGTGTTTTGCATAATTGTTCACCAGGCTTGCTGGAATTTTTGTCCACTCTTCCGTGCAGTATTATCTCAGTTGCAAGATGTTTGGGGGTTTTCTTGCATGTACTGCCATTTCAAATCCCTCAACATTTCAGTGGGATCTGGGCTTTGACTGAGCCATTCCATAACCTTCTTCAATTTCTTCTTATTGAGCCATTCCTTGGTGGATTTGCTAGTGTGCTTAAGCTCATTATCCTGTTGAAAAATCCACTTTCAGTTCAACTTCAATTTTTTGGACAGATGGTCTCACATTATCTTCAAGCACTCTTTGATATGATGCATAATTCATAGTTGAATCAATGAATGCAAGCTGTCCAGTCCCTGAGGCAGTGAAGCAACCCCAAACCCTAACTTTCCACCACCGTGCTTCACAGTAGGTATGAGGTGCTTCTCCTGAAAAGATGTCTTTGGTCAGCAGCAAACATGTCTGCTGTTACTGTGGTCAAACAACTCTCTTTGATTCGTCTGTTCAGAGCACATTATTCCAAAAGGCCTGGTATTTGCCTATGTGCTATTTGGCAATCTGTAATCTTGCAAAAGCTTTTTCCTGGCATGACTCCCATGCAGGTCAAATTTGTACAATCTCTCTCTGATTGTAGAAGCATGCACTTTCACACAAACAGTTGCAAGGCTTTCTAGCAGATCCTGTGATGAAATTTTGGGGTTCTTGGAGACTTTGTTTTGCATCAGACAATCTGCTCTTGGGCTGAATTTGCTGGGACGGCCAGTCCTGGACAAATTGGCAGTCATTTGAAATCTGCACCATTTGTAGATGATTTTCCTTACAGTCGAATGATGTATTTCAAATAATTTGGAGATTTTTTTTTAAATCTCTTGCTGGTCTCATCGGCATCCACAACCTTTTTTCTGAAGGCCTTACAGAACTCTTTATATCTTGGCATGATAACACACACCTCAGTAACAAAGGGAAAACCAGACACTAGATATGAGAGGGGTATAAATAAGACAGGTTTCACCTGCACTCTCTAAGTAGATTCTAATAACTGGCACCCAATCTTAAATACTCAAGTCTAATTTTATGGATTTGAAGGTATGATAAATGTAGGGGTGTACTGACTTTATCCATGTGACTGATCTGTTTTTTTGTTAACTTAAATTGTGGAAATTACTACAAGATGTCAATTTTGTGTTATATGATAGTGTATCAACTTTATTAATAGGCACTTTTTCAAAGAGAATCATATGTTTGTTTGTCCAAATATGTAAAAAATATATTTTTTTTTACATAGGATGTACTTATTTTTTTCACGACTGTATATGTAATAACAGGTGTTTTTACCATCGCGGGTCACTTTAGGTGAACATGCGTATTCGTATGGGGCGTTAGAATATGTCTATTATGTGCAGCTTGTCTGAAATGGGGTTTTGTCTCTGTGTGTGGGTGTTCAGATGGTATTTTTGGGCACATGGCGTGGTAGCACTGATTCCCTGGCAGTGCCAGGCACGTTTGTGTACTTGTTGCACTGAAATGCCCCACTGCATTCATCCTGCACAATGCATCGTCTGTCTACTAAGCCCAGGCATGTAGAGGTTATGCCCCAAACTCATTACCATTTCTTAAAAAGAGATGGAGAGATGGCAGGAGAGGGCGGCGTATGCGGCGCAGACAGAATCCATGTTGCTTTAGAACCAAAACCCAAGAAGAAGCAAAGATAAAGGCTGTCAGGGGAAAGCAGAGAAGTGGCCTAAGAGAGAAAGAGAAACACATAGAGACTCGAGCGATACTATAGACAGAGGGCTTTTTGTCCCCCTAAGCCACACTGTTCCATCTCTTTCTTTCCCTCCTCCCTAGTTCTTTTCTCTCATATTTCTCATTCCCTCCCTCTTTATCCCGGTGGCTTGTGCTCGCAAAGCGGCCGATTAACAAAAGCGAGCTTCTTTTTTTTTTTGTTTAAGAGCGAAGACACGCATGAGTTGACACTGTGAAAGAGGAGCTCAGCACTACAGATGAAGACGAAGTATCCGCTTCAGATTTCTTCCAGAATGGCCGAGGCTGGGAGAAGGGGAGGGGAAACGGCTTGATGGATGGGAGGGTGGCTGAGTGGGTTGCAGTTTATCGGTTGAGAAGCACTGATGTGCAAACACTTTTGCATATCCTCTAGATCAAATCAGCACCATGGGCAGGAGAGTGGGGGGGGGTTATTGTTGTGATCCAGATCCAGAAAACCTGGCTTAAATTTACAGAAATTTGTTGTTAATGTGGGTGAACAGCAAAGTGGTACTTTTAAAGAAAACGCAAACAAACAAGCAAAAAGATGCCTTTTGAGCAAAAAAGATGCGATGGTTTGATTTGGGTTTCAAGCATAACTTTTTTTTTAAAAATTATTATTTTTAAACCTCCTCCATTTTCTTGCCAATTTGGTCTTGCCAAAGCCCACCACTAGCTAACTCTTCCTAATCACGCAACAGCTACTAACCAAGGTTTGTGAAGGCAAACGTGCCTCCTCTGAGACACGTGAAGCCAGCCTCTGCATCTGTTTGATCGGCTGCTTATGCTTTGACGGAGCAGAAAGCGTATGCCATCTTGTGTGGAATCGCCAGGATTCAAACTCATGCTCTCCTGATGATGGGGTGAATGCTAATTTGTTGTACCACTCTAGAGCAGTAACTCCTTTTTCCTTCCTTCCCATCTTCGAGTATTATGTACTGTGCTGATTTCTTCTGTTTTTGTGTCTCATACTAAATTGTTTCAGAAATTAAAGCAAAATCTAAGGTAAAACAAAGGCAACATGAGTAAGCAAAAAATACCTTTTTTAAACCATAATGTTATTTATTGGAGCAAAAGAGTTATCCAATACCAGTTGGGCCTGTGTGAAAATGTTACTAATAGTTACTAATTCCCCAAATCTATGAAACTCGTGAAGTGAAAACCACTGCTAACCCAGAAGAACATTAAGGCTCGTCTGAATTTGGCCAAAATACACCTCAAAACTTTTGAGAGAATGTTCTGTGCACTGAGGAGTCGAAAGTGGAACTGTTTGGAAGACAGGGGTCCCGTTACATCTGGTGTAAACCGTAAAAGGAACATCAGTCAAGCATGGTGGTGGTGGTGGTGTGATGGTGTGGGGATGTTTTCTGCTTCAGGGCCTGGGCAACTTGCAATAATTGAGGGAAACATGAATTCTGCTCTCTACCAGAAAATCCTAAAGGAGAATGTCCAATCTTCAGTCTGTAAGTCGAAACTCTGGCGCAGTTGGATTATGCAGCAAGACATAGGCTATCCAAAGCATAGGAGTAAGTCTATTTCTGAATGGCTCAAAAAAAACTAAAGCAAAATGAAAGTTTTGGAGTGGCCAACGCAAAGTCCTGACTTGAACCCAATTGAGATGCTGTGGCAGGACCTAAAACAGGCAGTTCATGCTTGAAAACTTCCCATTGTGGCAGAAATAAAGCAGTTTTGTGAAGAAGAGTGGGCCAAAATTCCACCACGGCGCTGTGAAAGACTGATCTCCAGTTAACTGAAGCGTTCGGTTGTGGTTATTGCTGCTAAAGATGGCGCAACCAGATTTTAAGTTTAAGGGGGCAATTAATTTTTCACATGGGTGATAGGGGTTGGATAACTTTTTTGCTTCAATAAGAATAATAACAAATAAAAACTGTGTTGTGTTTACTCAGGTTGCCTATGTTTTATTTCGTTTGAAGATTTAAACTAATTAGTGTGAGAGAAACAAAAACAGCATGTCGCATATTGTTCATCTTACACTGCAGCAATTTGACAACAGTTGCTCTTGTTTTATTTTTTTCTATTAATGAACTGCACGATAGAAATTTGAACCATTTTAGGTACGTTTGGTGTTAAGAAATATCCGTGAGACCACAAGTTCCTGTTATCGCTCACTTTTTAGCACCTTTTTTACCTCAGCATCCTTTCCTTTTTCCTCTCTCTTGAAGTTAATCAGACAGCTTGTCATGTTACAGAGAAACCACAAAGCACAAAGTCCTCGGTCTCGAGTACTCCGATTCAACAGTGCTGTGATATTTAAAAAAAAAAAAACAACAACCGTAAACCAGTTAATACACACTCTTAGTGTATATTAACAATTATTTTTTAAATTTTATTTTTTATATTTAGTTTTGTCGTTTGAAGTCACCTTCATTAGCCATGTGTGAAATTTTGCTTTACCCATTATTCACAAACCAAAGAAAAAGGAGCAGACATATAAAAAGTAGCGGTGCAAATTAAGTATTTTGTGTGTATGGCATCAATTGAAATACATTTTTTCAGTCTAGCAGTGGGTACTTGGCTTTAGGTGGAGTGATGGATGATTGGCATTTAAATTTTTTTCTGAAAATAAGACTGTAGTTTTATGGACAGTTTTGAGATATGTGTAGTGACTAGGGTTGTCTAGGAAACCCTCTAGTAAGAGTAGAGAGTGTGTGTGTGTGTGTGTGTGTGTGTGTGTGTGTGTGTGTGACTCCACTGATGTCTGGATGTTCTGATGCTAGACTGTAATTGTAATCATTCCTGAGTTGCTGCTCCAGGCTATTTCCTGTTGTGCTACACCTCTCTCACATTCACATACAAACGGCATTGATTTGACACATTTTTTGATGCAACAATATAAACTCTGTCCTATGAAGTGTCTTGTCATGGTTGAACTTGTTGAACAGCTTGTAAAAGATCTCTAAGGTGGATGGAATTGAAGAATGTGCCAGAAACACACAAAGTCATGCTTATGTAAAAGCCTAATGCACTCCTGTTATTGGTTCACGTATCTGGAATGTTTGTGCTTGCTTACTTAGTCAGTTGTGATCAAAGACAAAACACCCAGTATCAGTTCAGTACACACATGCACATACACACCTAAACACTCCTAAAGCAAACAAGCATCACTCATGATAATCGTTCCAAAAGGGCAACAGTGGCTAGTGCTAAAATTGATCATATTTCCACGGGTTTTGTGATTTTTATTTATTTATTTTTCACCAAGCTAAAGTGTGTTCATGTTAAAGCTTTCACGGGTCCTGTTATGTGATAAATGGATGAAAGGTACCACACCAGGGTACATCTGGTTCCAGGTTTGGATCAGTAGAAATACTGTCATAATGGTGGAAAGTCACTATAAATCTAGTGGCTAAGAATAATCCGGTTGAGATTAGGATTTAGATTCGAGCTGAATTGAATCAGAGGAACTGCTTATTTAATCAGTGATGACAACGTAGCAGAGTCCCTCCCTCTCTCTCTCTCTTTGTCTGTTTCTCTTTGTCGGTCTGTCTCTTTCTGTCTCTTCTTTTCTGCTGCTGTTTCTGTCTGTCTGTTTCTTTGTTGGACTCTCTCGCTCTCTCTCCCTCTCTCTCCTGTGTACGTCTGTTTCCTTTGCTCTGTAATTCTCTGATCAGTAGGTATCTAATGCCCTTTCATTTTCCGGATGAAGGAGCTTCTGTTATTGAGAGAGAGAAATTTAATTTTGCAAAGGGCAGTGTGAGAATAGAAAGTTGTTCAAGTGCAACCCAGCTCCATAAAACTGGAACAGAGCTGAGCGTTTGGCACTGAGATTTAAAGGTTTATAAATCTCTCTCTCTCTCGCTCGCTCGCTCTCTCACACACATGCTTTATCTGCCCTTAGCGTTTTGCTGATTTGGCCCTGGCGGTGTTGTGAAAAGCCTCTAGCTTTCCCTTATCTCTGTCCTCCAAACACCACAAGCCAACATTATACTGACCGTACCATACGCTGCCTGTTATTCTCTGCTGATTAAAAAGAACAGGGGGGACCATTCGCCGCTTTATCTGACGTTTCTTTAACGTTTGTGTTTGCTCTAATCGACTGCCAATACAATAAAACCCATTTCTCCATTTACGAATAAAAGGCAAAATTCTTCTGAGCGATGAACACTGCAACCTGGAAAGGGATTATAATTCATCTGCATGAAGCACACATCATCCCTCTTGATAGATACATGACACAAGTTAGGATTTGAGCAGGAGTGAGGCTGCCTTATTCCTGTACTGCAATTTAGGTGTGTCAGCAAGCTCCATTTTTCTCATTATATCCACACTCGGAAATGCCCGATGATCTGTACACACAATTGGTTTGAAGAGTATTTGGGCGTGGATGCCTCAATTAAAGGGAAACGCCAGCATTTGAAACCTAGTTGCGATTACACGTTTCTAATTTTGTCGTGGTTCTGTGTACTGAGAGATCACAGCCCGTTTTTTACTCCTAGTTCACTTATAGCAGTTGTTAAATTCCGTCTGTAGACGTTTATGTGTAAAATGTCCTCTTTTTTTTGTGCAGTGTATTTCTAAATTAAGTTCTAAATCGTTCATTCTTCCAATCCATCCATTTTGCATAGGTTAACCAGAATTACTGGTACGTCATAAGAACATTATTATTTAAGATATTTAATGCGCATTTCATCTTAAGCTGATTTTGAAGAGTCTGAGTAATGTTATTTTAACCCCTTATAGTTTTTTCAAGAGAGAGGAAAATAATAGGCCGTTTATAGCTGCTATAATGTAAGAGGTAAATGCTTCAGGAGTTTCCTCCGGGTGCTCCGGTTTCCTCCCCAAGTCTAAAGTCCTCTGCATTGTGCCTCGAGTTCCCTGGGATAGGCTCCAGGTTCCCCCGTGACCCTGTGTGCGTTAAGCACTATATGGAAAATGGATGGATGCGACGAGTCTCGATTGTCAGTGCTTGATAGCAGTTCTGGTCCTTTGCAAAGTTTCCCAGCACAGAAAAGTCTCCAGGACAGAGTAGTTTACGCTTTTTGGGTTCTCTGTAAAACATTTTACATGCATTTTACAGTTTAAATGTTCAGCATCAGCTGCTTCTAGTCAGTTTATAATTATTTAAAGTGTGTGTGTGTGTGTGTGTGTGTGTGTGTGTATATATATGTATGTGTATATATGTATGTGTATATATGTATATATATATATATATATATATATATATATATATATATATATATATATATATATATATATATATATATATATATATATATTATACTGAATAAAAACATCCACAATATTTCAGGAAATCTTATTGTGATGAATGATCTTACAATGTCAATGTTATCTCGTCATTTCACCCATCTTTAGGCTCAGTGGCTTGAACCCATTTTAAGTCATGATGAACAGCTGTAACACAGATGTGAGGCTTCCTGAATCAGTTTTATGAATAACTGAAAGCCTCAGTTTTAGATGGAAAATGTGAATATAAGCACTGTGGAAACAAATCTGACCCAAACACCAATTTAGATAATCTGCATCAGCCATCCAAGATGAGTTATCTATTTAAAACCCACTTTAATAAATCCTGGAATCAGAACAGGTGCAGTTCAATGACCCAAATAACATATTGGTATTTTGGTCATGTAAAATTTTTAGCTGTTCAAAGATGTCTGCGATAGTTAAATCAAAACAGCTGGAATTCTTCTGAAGGGCCAGACAATTTCCAAATTCTGATCTCTGCTGTTCTTCCTTTCCCTCTCTCTCTCTCTATATATAATATAATATAGCATAATATAATATAATATAACATAATATAATATAATATAATATATCTCTGTCTATCTCTCTCACATATGGGACTGTTATTATTCTGCATAAAGAAAGGGAAACATTGATAAAGCTTGGGAATTTGAGTCTGGAAGCCAGCACCAGAGAGAAGTAGGTTAAACCTGGGGGAATAGGAGGAGAGAGGAGGAGAAGGTAGACGTTGTGCGTCTTACTCTCCCAACTCTTTCAACTTTAACCCAAATTTTAAGTCTTCTTACAAGCAAACAGTTTTCTTGTTACTATAAAAATAGTTAAATTTTTAAAGCCTCTTGCTTGAGCGGAGAAACTGCTTACGTTTTAAGTATTTACAAGCTGGTGTGGAGGAATATAGCTCCAAGCATTGCAAACAGAAACCGACAGAACTCTACCTCCTATTGTGTCTTTACTTGCCACTTTTTGCTCAGGCACAGGTTGCACAAAGGTCAAAGTTCACAGGTCAAATTGACAAAGTATTCCACGTCCAGAGTGTTGGTTTGTTGAGTTGCGATTGTGGGGTCGACTCTTGGATAACCCTTCTGCATTTCACTCTTCCAGGACCAATTTAAAGGAATACTCCGGCGCTGTTCAACCCAAACTCTATCCATTGTATGTGTAGCGTATGTACGATTTCCAGGCACTGAGCGAGAAACTGAAAATGTGTTTAGTGCAAACTCACTAATAATGGAAGTCTAAGGGTAGTTGTTGAATTGTCAGTTTTGTTTGTTTTTTTAATTAATTAATTATTGCTTTAAATCTGTATGTCATCTCTCAATTATCTGATCACACATGAATTCTGTTACCTCAGTGTTGGAAAGGTTGCATCGACATAATATATAAGTACTATAATATGTATTACAATCAATATAATGAGTGCATGGGTTTTTTTTTTTGGTTTTTTTTTTTGTCCATACATTTACCAAACTTAGTATTACTCAGTCAAGGATGTCACAATGTTTTATTTAGCTGTTTTTTTTTCTTTTGTTCTGTTGTCTCATAGGTTTCATGTTTGTTAATGGAATTCAACACCTGCCTCTAGATTTCTAATATAAGTGAGTTTCGAGTTAACCGTTTTTTCTGTTATTTCTTAATTCCAGGAAAAGTTATCATCTGTGTTAGTCACTTATAAACCTCAGATCTAGTAGACAGTGATTAGTGGTTGGGGAAAAAACCCCACGTATTCAACCACATAAAACAAGTATTCCTTTGAAGTTTGTCTTTTTACAATGGTGAAGTGTGTTTGTGTGTGTGTGCGTGCACTGAAAACACATGAGTAAATATTACCGTTATTGCCGGATCACGAATTCCCATATTGCAAAACTGAATTGTACATCAGCAGCTGTCGATGTTTAATAGGGTAAAAGTTAGCAAGGATTCTGTCGGCTTAGAATTGAGTTTGTGTGAGTATTAACTTTTTCTGAGAAGTATAAATCATGCCATATTTGTTCCAGTAAGTTACAAGCACATGCACTTGAGGATAATGAGTGTTTGAGTGATGGTTGTTTATGATTGCCATGCTCATAAGATAAAATGCTTGTTCCTGTAAACCACTCGAGCCACTATTAAGTGAATCTGTGGATTATTTATCATGAGTTTGTGTTTGACGTTTCAGAACGAAACTACTATGGGAACCGTTGGGGAATTTTAAAATATGGTTAGAAGGACGTTGCTATGACAATCTGAAGGCAGAAAGAACAAACCAGAGTGCCTGCTCCCCTTGGGGAAGAGATAAGGTTTAGTTAATTATGAACAAGGTTCTCTAATAGGCGGGTTCCGACTTCTCCGATTACTAAATTGCCATATATAACTATTGTCCTTGTTGTGTGACACTTAAGCGGCATTGCGTAAAGAAATACTTCAAGTAAGACTGGAAAATTACCAGCCAGCACTCCGGTTTCCACCGTCATTCTCCGATTTCATAGTTTTCACCATACTGATCACAATCGCAGTGTCGGATCAGTGTGTTTATTCTCAAGGAGGGGATTTATTTATTTTTATTTTCCTGGCTGTGCTCTTCTTTGCTCCAGATCCTGATCAGGGAGTTCCAGGTCCATATCTCTGACGTCAGAGTGTAGGTTTTTAGGCAGACAGAGTGTGGGGGAAGTGCAGCTCATAGTTCCATTCCTCCAGGGTCACAGACTAGCTTCCTGATCATCATGGGGAGTGATTGACAGGCATGCCAGAGACCCGTTCTCCGCTTTCTACGTTAGTGGAATGTCGTCTTGGATGGTAGATGATTGTTCAGGTGTTTGTTCAATTTCTTAACGTGGCACTGAATGGCAATTCTTCTTGGTAAAATCTTGCTCTTGGCTGTGTCCCGTCCAGGGTGTGTTCCACCCTTTGCTTTCTGTACTTTCATTAAAAATGCATGTGTGGGCAAATGATAAATTTGTTAGATAGCCTACAGCACAGGTAAAAGCTCTAGAGTGCTGCCCGTGTCCTGTGGCTTAAAAAGTGGTAGCTAATTTAATATAATAATGTACAGTGAGCAGATTAGCTGGTTAAGTGCATTATAGACTACGCGGAAGGGAGCAATATGAGTGGATGACTGTAACTAGGGCTGGGCGATATGACAAAAATATCATATCAGTATACTTGAGGACATTTCTGTGATACACGATGAGAATCATGATATATAGTTTAGCTAACAAACTGTCCACGAAACAGTAGTAAAATAAACAAAAAAAGTGAATCTGACTTTGATACTTTTCTATAATGCCTATAAGGACATGGAAGTTTAAAAAAAAATAAAAATCATGTCAAATCAACAGCATCCATTCAGTACCATTTAATTTGTAATTATTACAAATAATCGATTATTTCGCTGGGCAATATAATAGACGCATCACCAATACCGTGAGGAAAGGTTACACAATACAGTTTTGTGAGATGTCGTTGGTATGGTGATGCATCGATTATTTCGCCCAACCCTAACTGTAACCATAGTCCTTATCCTTTCCTGTTGATCACACCAGTAATCCATGTGACTCCAGTGGTTTAATCCCAGTTTTATGGAGTGATACGAATGCTTTGTGTGCACAAAAAACTAAAATGAAGTCTTTATTCACAAAATATCTTCACTTCCGTATTCCAGGAGCACTTCCGGGTCCCGTTGTATCGCCGCACTGTTTACAGCAGAGGATGCTGTAAACAAACTGAGTTATGTAGAACAATCTTCGTAACAAAGATGTCTGCAGATTCCGCAAGGACTTGTATTTTTTTTTGACTGCTCTCACGTCTGTGCGATCTGTGTGGAAGTGAAGATATTTTGTGAATAAAGACTTCATTTGAGGTTTTTTTGCGCACAGAAAGCATTCGTGTCGCTTCATAAAATTGGGATTAAACCACTGGAGTCACATGGATTACTTTTATTCACAAGTAGAAGACACTTATGGCTACCAGTTTAGCACTATGTAAACTGTTTTCAGAAAACGGATATAAGTCCATAATAAATATAAAAACTGGAAACTTTCAGAGCTGTAAGTCATGGTAGAAGGGATGTGACATCAGACTATTTTCTAGGGAAAGTGAGTCTGATTTCTGGTTTCTCTAAGATGGTTGCTTCTACTCTTTTTAGCTCTGCAATATTGTTTGTTTTTTTAAGCTATAAAGCAATATTCAGGTTCTAAACATCAAACCTTCACTTTAGGCTTAAGAACTGCTTTTGTTGCAATTTGTGTAAATAGGCGGTTTATTTTACATGAATGAAGAATGACGTCTCTTCAGAGACGTTAATGTTCCTGGAGACATGTTCGAATATGTTTCTCACATCAATTCTGAAAATGTGGCATCCAACACCCCCATATCATCCTCCACCTCCTCCTCCTTAGCCTAGGGTTAGGTGACATGCTTTTAATCAAAGGCAGTTGTTTTTTTTTTCTGACCAACACTGTTTGAAACCTCAGAAGAATGCGTGTTTGTGTCAGGGTGAGAAGGGACTCACATTCCTGGCATAATCAAGCTCATAGTTGCTGTGTTGTTCTGCTGGGTTGCAGTGTAAGCAACAGCTCAGGGGTGTGTATGAGTCACAACACAAACCCAGTTGACATTTATGACAGGGCTTGGGATTTCCATGGGCACAGATAAACACACACACTGACACATACGCAGGCACAGGAAAACCATTTTTCATGGCGCAGCGATCTTGTCTTGCACATTTAGCTCATGTTCTGAGAAATCAAGTTAACATCATTAACGTATTCAGTACTGTGATGTGTGTGCGTGTATTTGCTTGGACTTGTCCAGTCTTTATCTTGTCGAGTGAAACCTCACTAGAGAAAAAGAGGGTGTGTGTGTGTGTGAGTGAGTGTAAGAGAGAATCTTCTCAGCTGAGATCAACCTAGACCATCTTGTGTCATCAGTGTGAGGGTTTTTATTTTAAAAAGTTCCCCAATGGTGTGATACAAGCTGAGGATTTCTCCAAACACAGCAAGAGCTGCAGGAGAGTGAGTGAGAGTGAACGTGAGGGAATTAGTGATTGATTGTGATGGGCAACAGTGAAAGTATGAATCATTAACTTTCAAAATTCCATAATGTATAACGAAATCTATAAATACTTTCAAATAAATAAATAAAAATCCCCCAATTTTCTCCCACCTACAAGCTACCCAGGGAGAGTAAAGGCTACCACATGCAACCTCCGGGAGACGTGAAGTCAGCCAATCAGATCTTTCCAAACTGCTGCTCAGGCTGACTCACAGAGCTGTGTAACACATTCAGAGGAAAGTTATCTATCTATCTAAGTTAGCTATCTGACTTCTTCCACATATAATCTCACAAATGACTGTGATTAGTTAGTGATTGACATAGGTGAGAGAGGATGCTATCCCGCTCACCCAGAGAGCATAGACAATTTTGTCTATGGGGTTAACGTACACCATAAGACTGATCCGAGGAATTTACCAGAAAAACAACGCTAATGTCTCTTGCACTTGCGGGAATTACAGCCTCATGTTGCGAACTCGCATACAGAACGATGGGCCGTCTGCTGCTTCATCACTCACTCTAGCATGAGTACAGTTAGTTTACATTTCCTTTTCTGTTGGTGTATACACACAGTAAGTTGTGTGTCTTGGCTTCTATGGTAGATCTTGTGCAGTGACACCGCAGTCTTCTGGTATGTTTGTTCTGGCAAGCTCCTTCTCTACAGATAATCTTACAACTGAATTCGTAGCTCAGATATTGCAGAAAGATGGTATTGATTCACAGCGAGTTTAGCGGTGCAGCTTGCATGTCGTGTCTGCATACAGGTCTGTAAACAGCAGTGAGAGGATATAGCTGCAGATGAAGACTGAAACTGGAAGAGGTTTTAGGTCATGAGATGTACTGATGAAGAGATGTGTGTGTGTGTGTGTGTGTGTGTGTGTGTGTGTGTGTGTGTGTGTGTGTGTGTGTGTGTGTGTGGTTTCCTTGGTTATTTGCAGTGTGTTGTATAACTGTGCTCATGCTGATAATGTGCAAACACTTTTGCATTGTTTGCATGGCTTTACATTTGAAAGGAGCAAGGTCATGTATGATAAAGAGGAGGCAAGTGTGTGTTCTCTAGCCAGAGGTCATAAAATGTGTTCACGTTTTGTGAGGGTTTTCAGATAAAATAAATAAATAAATAAAAAGAACAATTAACACTGGAGACTTCTTCCCAAAATGCTTGATTTGGCTGTGCTTTTTTCCTTAAAAATGTCAAAATTGCTTTGCAATTTGCGGAGCTTTTTGTTTTTGTTTTCTGGTGGAAATTGATTACAATATTGCCAAAGTTGCAATTGCACGAAATTGTTTTGCGTTGTCTTTCGCAGTGATATTTATTGGTAAATGAGACCTTTTTAGTTGTACTCATGTTCGACGCATGTGAATCTAACAGGACTTTGGATAGATGCGTGTCACATGATGCCATCTTGCCCCAAATCTGAGGAAAATCTGCTCTAATTTGAAAAATTGATCTCCTTCATTTTGTGTTATGCAATCACAAAATCCTGGAGGGACTTCATATCAGTGATTACTTAATATTAATATTTTCTTATCGTTAGGTTTAGATTAGCCTTATGAGGAACATCCGCCATACTTATGAATTGGCTGTTACTGTTGAATTTATAATGTGTAAACCATATTTTTAGGTAAAGATATGCTATTAGATTGTTTTGTTCGGTTGTACGGGGTGAGTGAAGGATATCATGCCTCCCATACATGCTTCAATAATATGCTGACCACAATTCTTTGTTTCTGTGGATTTCGTGTTTAGCACTCAACTTTGTCTCTTTTTTAAAATTGCAACATTTATTTTAAAGTCCCTGAGAAGCGTCTTAAAGTGCAGCGTTATTCAATGTGTTGACGTAATTTCCTCTGAAACAGGAAGTCAGGGCAGGGCATAACATGTGACTCCTCCTCCTTTTTTCAATAGCCAATAGTGATTTCTTATCTCACAGCCCAGGCTAAGACAGTTAGTAAAATGGATTTTTATCATGTTGGTGGCGGGACATTTCAGATTCTAAACAGCATTTGATTGAACAGAAAATCTGACGAAGTGTAGAATGATGTCGTCATAAATTGTTGATCCGTATTGGTGGTAGAGAGAGACTGTAAATTTCGAATACATTTATCTTCTAAATGTTGCTTTGGCGCACACTAACGTATAGATAAGCTTACCATATTCATATTAAAAGCCACACAACTTCACGGCGACTTTAACAGCTCACGGAACTGTAATGTATACACTGAGCTCAGGCCATTGTTAGTCAAGTGGAGTTATAGCAGTACTGAGCTGCAGAAACACCGCTCAGTGGAAAGCATTTGTGTGTGTATGGCCAAGCCTTCGCTCGTTTCCATCCTAGTTATTCATTTGCACTATGACGTCTACAGGGACTTGTTCCTGGTTTCTCACATGATGGGTTGGAAGTTTTATTGGAGCCTCCTTCACTCCACAAACAGAGAGCACACCACGGTTCCCACAGGTGCAAGTCTAAATCGCAGGATTTAACAGTGTGAGGAAAAATTTGCCACGTAGCCCGGTTAGCCCGACACCTCTGCTTGTTCCGCTAACATAGCAAGAGCCAGTTAATATCCAGTCAGTCAGAATAAATGAACCAGTCAGCTGAGTTTTATACCACAGCACTGTTGGATTCTTGAATCTGATTGGCTTGAAGGTGTTAACAGGAGTCCTGGCTGTAGGGCAAAACACAGGATTATATTAATGCGCTTGTTCTAATACATTATTGTTTCTATATTAACAAGTAATTCACAGGACAATCAGCAAATGTCGGACAGTCTACACTATCTAAGGCTAATAATAACTGGATTAAAACGTGTTCTTATTTAACAAAGAAAATATGGTGATGTTTTCTGTAGGAGATATTTATATTCATGTATTTAATATTCATGGAAGGAGTCTCCAATGGCAGCGTTTTTGTCATTTTTCCACCGTGAGGAAGTCTTCAGGATAGAAGGCTTCGAGAGGGAGCGAGAGAGGGAAAAAAGAGAGGACTAGTGAGGGAATGATGGTTTCTAGCTGCTATTATGTTATAAGAGGGACTAACCAACTAACGTCTTGGAGATGTTCCGCAGCATTAAATATAACTAAATGGTTAAAAAGTATGACGTTATTCATCGACACATTCTAAATTGTATTAATTTACTAATTGCTGTGCTATAAGAGGAATAAAACACTTTGGTGCATCGCACCTCCTTGATTATTTTCTTGAAACAGCATGCCCCCAACTGTCTTATTCTGTAATGTAAGTGTAGAGTGAGAAGAGAAAGGAAAGTAAGATGCAAGTAAAAAAGAAAGGTTCTGTAGTGAGATTGTTTTTGGAGTGTTGCTGTTGTAAATCAGAGTTTTTATAAAGTTTTTAAAAAAATTATTATTGATTGTGTTTTGAATGTGTTTTTTGAATGAATTCCAGTGTATGGCCTCTGACACATTAGCTTTTTTGTCATCAGAAATGCACTCTTTTGCCAAAAGCACATCTGAATACTTTCATGAGCCTAAAAATGGCACTTAATTTTAATGAATTTTGGAGCACAACATGCAGGACTTTTTTTTTCCTCCATTTCGTCACACGTTTCCAGTCCCTCCTTGGCCACTCCTATTTGGCAAGATGACGCAAGCTGTAGATTTGTAGTTTGACTACAGCTTAATTCCCCATTTATTATGGTTAATCATTCGACATTTACATTCATACATTGGCTTGGATTATTATTGAACGTACCTTACAGCTGAGACAGGATATAAATTATAACGTACTCACTTTTGAGTAACTGCTTTATCCTGATCAGGGTCGTGGTTGATCATGGGAACACATAGAAGGTGGGAATACACCACCGGTCCTGTACACACACGCACACACCCCAGGGGCAAGTTATCTTGGCCAGTCTACCTACACGTTTTTGGGAAACTGGAGGAACCAGAGACATTGACACAGGGTGGACATGCAGAGGAACTCCACACAGACTGTAACTTGAACTCAGGACTGAACCTGGGACCCCGTAGCTGTGAGGCAGCAATGTTACCCACTGCACCAATGTGCCATTCCGATGATATTTTGAGTCTAAAGGGACTAGGGATCATGAAAATCTACTGAAATAAAATACATGAGAACTTTGAAATGGCTGAACTTAAACGTGTGTGTGTGTAAAGCTTGCATTCTTATTCTCTGGAACACCATTTTAGAGATTAGAGGCAAAACATATGACTGCAAGACAACCTTAATATATGCCTTATGAGACTTCTGTAAAGACTGATCAGTCCCAGGATTTGAACTCTCAACCTTCAGGTCGCTAGTACAGAACCTGCTCCAACTACCACCATCACTACAGACCGTACCGGTTAGATGAATTTGACCCTGATTTAGAGATTTGGTTATGCTTATGTAACTTCTTTTCATGCCCAGAACCTGTGTGACACTTACACAAACCTGTATAGACCTGTATACACAATGGTATCGGGTCCATATGGGCAGTGTTGCATAAGTGTCCTTCCCTTTCAGCACAGGTGTAACCTAATCTCGGTGAACAAGGGACTGTTTGGACACATTTAGTCTCTGGCTCTTGCGTGAGTGTTGTGTAACACATGCAGTGTTCTTTGTGTTACCTAATGAGGGCCGGAAGATTTTTTTTTTGACCTTGCAGTAAGCATGCATGTGTTTGTGTGGAGTTTTAGGTGTTATTGCATTGGTGGATTACACCTTTTCATTACAGTGGCATACAATTCTTTCGTGAGTCTGTGCAGGGATTGTAGGTCATTATTTTGATCCAGATGTTTTCTACTGGTATGCTGAAGGAAAGGCCTTTAATGAAAGCCAGGGAGAGTGTGTGTGTGTGTGTGTGTGCGCGTGTGTGTGTTTTAGAATGAGAGAGAGCACAGATGGACCTGTGAGTACTTTTAAATCCACAGAAAAAGCTCATATAACCACATAGGGTTCTTCCTGACCTTTCTCCCCCCTCCCCCCAACCACATTCCTAGCTAGTTTTTCAACTATAACTGCTATGTAGACCATGAGGCAATTAGACTTTATCCAATGAACCAGTAAAAGATATCCAGAATTTATAAAATAGTAAAAATACAAAACTTTTAAAAATAAAATAGTAAAAGTTTAGGGATCATTTATTGTTTAAATATGCTTTGTCACATTGATTAAGCTAGTCATGTTAGAAAGCTGGCTATCTAACTAACTAACAGTGTGATCTATTTCCTTAATGCATAATGGAGTAGAATTCATTTCACTTTCTCATTGTGAATGTTTTAGATCATTTTAATAGCAATTTCAAGAGCACTTGAAATCAGAATAGTGTTTCAGAGATTTTTGTCCCTGCCCATTAGTGTTCTGGTCACCAATAATCTGGAAAGGGGGAAAAGTTTTGGCTAATGTTCTAATTTTCTGGGAAAACAATCAGTTGTGTTTTTTTTTTGATGATTCATAACCAGTGACGGTTTAGTGACAATTGAATTAAAAGTCCTCTAGAACCATATACTGTATGTCCTGCCCTTGCAGGTGGGTCTTGGTCTATCTCAATAAAGCTACACTTTAAATTGATGAATTTGCCTCTATCAGTGCATCAGGGACCCTTGAGTCCTGTTAGTGTGAGCGTGAGAGTATGTACACTTGGAGAAGCTCTGGAATGACTGGCATGCTCTCTCGCAACTCGTGCCAAGTGGATCTGCATAGAAACACTCTAGAGATTCCATACCAGTGGAGCTGCAGAGGACAAAATTGCTTAACATCTTGGAAAAGATCATGCTATGGATAACTTTGTGGAAAGGATGTACGCATGAAGTATGCTCTGTTTTCCTGATCCCAATCAGCCCTTAGAGGTGGGTCAAATCCACAATTTCACGATATCATTATCAGCCTGCATTCCTGAGATGAGCATCATGGGATGGGCATTCTAGATTTTTTCCATGTTGTATTTTCATTTCTTTTGCTTTACTTTCTCTAAAAAGGGGTTAAGTTACTAAGTGGTGTCTTGGAGAAAAACTAGGCTTGTTTCCATCCAAACCAAGATGATGATCATCAGCTAAACACATTCATGTTGATTTATTATTTGTTAGAAAAATGCTTTTTGGCATATTATAATAGTTGATGTGGCAACTTTTTCATCAGCCCAATTCTTTTTTTTTTTTTTTTTTTTTTTTTTTTTTTTCTTCTTCTTTTTTATTGTACTGTTTTCATGCACTATTTTTGAATTTCCTGTGTTTTCATTTAGGATTTCTTATGAACAAATTAAGCATTTTGGTCTAAATTTGGAGAGAAAGATCTGGAGATGAATGACAAACGGACAAAGCAACAGTCGAGCTCCTGGAGATCGAGAATGATTTAAAAACGGAAAACAATTTAAAAAAGCAAAAATGAGCCATGAGACAAGATTATATTTTCAAACGACAAAAGTTCAGATATGTAGGAAGATGTAGGCTAAATTAGACAAATGCTTCTTGACAATTGCATTTACATTTCAAAACATTCTCACTGAGCACAGAGACAGCATATCTACAGTGTTCTCTTCTCCCACCATCCAGCTAGGGGTTTTTTTTTCTTTTTTTTTTTTTCTGCTTAGGGTCCATAGCTTTGGGCTGGTTTCAACAAAATTACTGCATTTCTTATTTACAGCTGAAGGAAAGTCTCTCACTTGCATTAGTGCAGTAAAGCATGGCTGGAGCTGCTCGAATCGGACCACCCTGTAGCCCCTCCATGATGGATTACCACTATTAGATCCAGCCTTCTGCTGGAGAATATTTTGGCAGAGGTGAACTCGCGCCAATCCTTTTTAAGTCCCTTTTTTCCATTTTACTGCATCTTATCAGCTCTGCTTTTATAGGACACAGTAAATTAAGGCATGGAAGAATAGCAGTTACTTCACCTCCATGACTGCTAGTGTTGCATGTAAAGAATAAGAAGACAGCGTAGCGTGTACAATAACGTTATACATCTTGTATACAAGACTTATGCAATGCAAATAGAACATATAATGTATTTGTATAAGTCAACTCAGAACAAAGGTTTGAGAAATTTGTGCCCTGTATATACCCTGCTTTTGTAAAGAACCCAGGCTATGATAAACCTGCTTCGGAACGCAGGCCCTGGGTCTGTGTCATCTTACAAGCTCTCTGATGCACTCTGCAGTAGATGTTTTGTAGGTCTTAAGTAACATTATTACAAAGAATGAATGTACTTGCAAAGTGAAATACACATGAACTGGCTTACGGATACTGTGACGTGTGTGTGTGTGTGAGTTATTTGTTCAACTAGCGTCTAGCTTGTTCAAATCCGCCTTGTGGATTAACTCAGAATAAAGTGTGACGTGCATGCAAGGGTGTGTGTGTGTGTGTGTGTGTGTGTGTGTGTGTGTGTGTGTGTGTGTGTGTCCTGTAGTTTGTTTGTTCCCTGTCCCTGCTTTATTTCTGCTTTTTCTCTGTTTCTCCTGTACTTTATGCAATCCAGATGAGGAATGCTTCTGGAGTTTGCATTTTTAGATTTGACACAGATGTGTGTGTGTGTGTGTGTGTGTGTGTGTGTGTGAGAGAGAGAGAGAGAGAGAGAGAGAGAGAGAGTGAGAGTGAGTGTGTGTGTGTACAACACGCGTGGGTATGCGTGCCTGTCTTAACCTAATTAGAAACCCAGCGGATGTATCATTTGAGTTCCTTTCTCTTTGTGTGCATTTGGCTGTATGTTGTCTACATGCTCAGACATGTTGCTTGACTTATGTCACCTGCATACTGTTTTAACCTGCCTTGCATTTGTCTAGTGCTTTTAAAGACCCATTTGAGTTTAATCAGTTGGCAAATTTTTGAGGCAAAATACAATCCAAGCATGTGGACGTTAAAGGTTTTGGGAGCAGTGCGAGTGCTACAGGAAAACGATTCCTCTAACGTAGCAGCGCTACATACACGAGCTGTAAAGCAGTCAAAATATGAATAATGCAATCTGGATGCACAGAGACACTGGAATGTCAAGATTGTATCTTGACTATTTTGGCAGGATTAGTTAATGTTAGAAGTGTTATTTACATCCTAGTGAACACGCTAAATGTGAGGTTTTACTCTGGTTATAACTTTAAGAAAAGTGCAGAGGACTAGAAGGAGATCAGGCCAGCATGATAAAAAAAATCCTGCGTGATCCAACAACAAACCAGAAGATATGCTTCTGTGTCTAGTGGTGAGGATATGTACATTCACCGAAAACTTTATTAGGAACACCTGTACATCTTTTTATTCATGTGGCATGCAGCTTCAGTGAAAGTTTACATCAAACGTCTGTATGGATAAAAATGTGATCTCTGTGACTTTGACCATGGCATGGTTGTTGGTGCCAGAGGCTCTGGTACCGCTGCTATTTCAGAAACTTCCCGTCCTATTTAGAAAGTATTTCAGAAATTGCTGATGTCCTGGGATTTTCACACACAACCATATCTAATGTTTGCACAGAATGGTGTGAAGAATAAAAAAACATGTTCTGTAGGTGAAAACCCCTTATTGATGAGAGAGATCAGAGAGAATTGCCAGACTGGTTCAAGCTGACAGGAAGGCTACAGTAACTGAAATAACCACTTTTTACAACTGTGGTGATGAGAAAAGTGTCTCGGAACACACAGCACATCAAACCTTGAGGCGGATGAGCTACAACAGCTGAAGACCATGTCAGGTTCCACTCCTGTCAGCCAAGAACGGGAATCTGTGGTTACAATGGGCACAGGCTCACCTAAAACTGAAGAGATACAGACCAGGCGATGTTTTTTTCCAATTTTCAACTATGCACTTTTGGACATTTGCATGATTTTATGCATTGCCACATAATTGTCCGTTTGGTTAATTGAATGAATTAGCAGGTGTTTATATTAAACTGGGCAGTGAGTGTTTACACACCTATTCAAGGACAAAGAGAATTGAGTTGAGGTTCAGATTGTGTGGGTTATTTATTTATTTATTTATTTATTTATTTATTTATTATTTTTAAAGCTTTAACTGGCAGTGCTGTGCCCCAAACCACTAGCCTTGCAAATACAAGCCCATATTGTTAGCGTCATGCTTCCCTTTATAATGAGAGACCACACAAGCATTTCCCTGTATGTACACAATGCACTGTATACTGTATTAAAGGATGTATTAAAGGACTCCGTGTTAAGGAAAGAGGAAGAGAGTCTGAGAATCTATAGAGGAAGAAGCATGGGACAGTGGACAGACTCGCAGCAGAATCTCACAACAAACCGCACATGCAGACAGACCATATTTCTTCAGCTAATTACTAGCCTCACTATGTTAAATCTGCACGGTTAAAGAGCACTGAGTGACCCTAATGATATGATCATAATCCCTTTTTGTGAAACTGTTGGTCTAGAGGGATTCCCTTCTTTTTTGAGTCCTGGTCCACCAGGATTTAGTCTGTATTGTGCAAGCAGACATGTGACAATGTATAGTTTTGTTTTCATATGTCCTATAAGCAGGTATTCGTGTACTCCTAGTCTCTACACTGGAGTTATAAAGAAGAGTTCTAAGATTGTAAATCTACACTATATGGCCAACAGTTTGTGGACGTCTGACCATCACACTCATATGTGCTTTTGAACATCTCACTCCAAATGTAGTCCCCCTTTGCTGTTGTATTGACCTCCAATATTGTGGGAAGACTTTCCACTTGATTTTGAAGTATGGCTGTGTGAATTTGTCCGTTCCGCTACAAGCGCATTAGTGAGGTCAGGTACTGATGTTGGGTGAGGAGGCCTGGGTTAATCCCTACATTCCAGTTCATCCCAAAGGTGTTCAGTGGTGTTGAGGTCAGGGCTCTGTGCAGGACACTCGAGTTCTTCTACTCCATGTCTTCATGGAGCTCGCTTTGTGCACAGGGGCATTGTCATGCAGGAACAGGTTTGTTCCCATTAGTTCCAGTGAAGGGAAATTGTGATGCTGCAGCACATGTAGACAAGTTATACAATTGTGTGCTTCCAACTTTCTGGTAACAGTTTGGAGAAGAACCGTATATGGGTGTGATGGTCAGATGTCCATATAATTTTGGAAGTGTATCTGTAGCTGTAAAGAGAATGATATTGTTAATAAAACCTGTCTAAATCTTTTATCGGGGCATGAAGGGCACTTTGAATGTATTATGTCATGTCTATATCCCTATTCAGGCTGGGTTAGTTTATCGGGGGCATCTGTAATACATGTTTTACCTTTCTCCTCGGTGATAAAAAATCTCGCATCCGAACAGCAATAAAATTACCACAGGAGTAGTGGGTTTCCTTTGTTTTGTTTTTTTGTTTGTTTTTTAAATTAAATAAATTTTTTTTTATTTAATTGGGGGGGGGCTGCTTGTGCTTTCTATGAACCTGGATGTTTGCGTTATGTGGTCATATGATCGCAAACATGGCATCTAAGCAATCGAAGAGGCACTGGAGTAGAAAAGAGATGACGGCCCTTATTTCAGTTTCTAGGCGAACCAAAGTTCCAGCAACAATTTGAAAGTACAATAAAACAACAATCTCAAAGTATACAAGAATCCTCCGAGTGTGTTTGCTATCAGAGGGTCACTGATACGCATGCTACAAGACTGAATATGGCAGGTCGCAGCATTCGGACGTAATTTTTTTTCCAGTGCAAGGTGGCATCTACATACAAAATCACAGGTATGTTTGTCCTGATGAGACTAAAATGATCAGAGGACTGCTGAGTTTGGCGAAAATCAGTAGGTAATTCGGTCTGTAATTATCTCGGAGGAGGCAAACACAGTCATGGCCGATTCGGACGGAAATAAAGTCACAGAGTAGCACCCGTAAAATAGAAAATTACCCCAGGACCCAATGTTATCCGTATTCTGATATAATAGTAAAAATTTTCCTTGTATAACAAGGATGGACAAATAATAAATCCATCCTTAGCAAATCAGGATTGTGCCCTCAGAATAAAGTCAGCAAGTCCTAGGCAAACAGGTTAGATGTTTTATTATTTGAAGGTCAGTTACACACTGCCAGAACATGATTAGTTATGACTATAAATGCAGTGACACTGTTGTATATTTTTGTGGAAGATTAGATAGTTCTCTTAGCCTAGCTTAAATCAAAATGCTCTTGTCCCAGTCATTTTAGTACATTTTAAATCTTCCTTTAGTCTGAGTTTATTACAACTGTACACTTGTATATGGGACGCCATTTTAGTCATGAAGACGTGAGAAAGTCCATCTGAGTCAGAGTGTTACAAGGTTGGTAATTATTGTGTGGCCAAGGACAATGTAATTAAAACTCATAGCCTTGGTATGAAGTTGTTCAGAAACCAGTAGAATCCCAAATACTAGTGTGTTACATTTGTGTAATGGACATGTCTGTCACTGATAGGCTGCATGAATCTACAGTCTGGGCTAGAAATAAGTCAGCCCCAGACTTGCTTCTTCATACCATTCATTGTGGTATTTTTTTTTGTACAAGCAACAGTGGCGCTGTCTTGCTTGGTTCCACATAAATAAAGAAAACATCCAAAATAGTCTGCTTTAATACATTCATTACATCAGAACCTTCTGATGTTCATGCCAAAAATGAAACCTTTATATTGATGATGTTTTATCTTTGATAAATTGGGATGGGGGGTAGCCTTGCTGACCCATTTGCCATATGACCAGGCTGGAAGCTATCGTAATGTAGAGTCAGGGTGTAATAAATGAAAATTGACATGTTAGGAATCGTATTATAATTGCATCTTGTATCAAAGGTAAAAATTCAAATCAAATCACATTGTGAAGTAATTGTAGGTTTATAGTCCTTTGTGGCATATTTGTTTTAGTGTTAAATGCACAGACGTAACAAGCCTCCAGCTTTGGTTTTGTATTCTCCTCAGGGACCGCCACACTGCCGAGCCCCACACATGGAATGAATTTCAGGACAAAATCCTCTGAACAGTATTTGCTCAATGTTTTTTCTTTTTCTTTCTTCGTTTAAAAAAAAAAAAAAATTCTGTTTCAGTCTAATGAACTTTCATTCACCCCTTTCTACACTCATGTAGTTTTGTAGGAGCATGACGTTTTCACAATTGCACATTTCCAAGATTAAACATGAACCCATTGAGGTCGGGTAATGGTTGAGGGTTAGGTTGTGTATAAAGTCCATTTAAATTGCTTTTAATCATTACAATTCCTGCCACACTTGCATGAGATCAGGTTGGCCTTTAAACTATGCTGGCAAAAAAAAGTCGAAGCATCTTATTGTGTGTCAATTTACCATAAAAGTGGATGTTCCCTTGTTGTCCAGACAATGAGGTTGTCTTTTGTGCTTCATACCCAAGCAGAACACAACACTTACACACCCATGTTCCAGAATGGAGGGTACAGGGTGCATCATGCTCATTCCAATAGAAAACTATTATTTGGGACAGCAAATTAGGCCACATCCTTTAGCTGTATTGTACTAGGCAATGAAAGGGTCAGCTAAAGGTGACAGGAACTTTCTCGAGGCTGGTGGAATCCTGATCCGACAGGATTGGTGTGGTTATTTATGAAAAGAGAGGCGTAGCACAGTATTGGAAAATAAATGACCTGTGCAGTTTTTTTTTTTTTCTTTTTCTGGGGTAGCTTGTTAGTATTGCATAAACAGTGAAAGTTTAAATTGCAATTAGGTGAACATTACAGTCTACTGTGCAGTATCTGATAAAGCAGCTTTTTTTTTTTTTTTTTTTAACGAAATGACGGTATTAATGGAATGCTAACAATGGACATGCACAAACATGTTTGCATACCGGAGACATTTCCCTTATTTCAGCTTGCTGTAAACAGAACCCAAGCCTCATCCTTTCCACTCCACTGCCGAACCTCCGCTGTACTTCCTTTCCCCCAATCATCCTCAGCTTGAGTTGATTCCACCCACAGCAAGGATCAAACAGTGCAGTGTTCTGACGTTATTCTGCTACAGAGACCATCAGCAAAGCTGAATACTTGTTACAGATGTGCCTGTGAACTCTGTGCTAGAAAGAAACCAGGTGGGTCTTGGCTACATCCTGACAGGAAGAGAAAAGAGAGTGGGGTTTTTTTTGTTTTGTTTTTTGGGCGTCAGTGTGACTGCCTTTTGAGTTTTAAGATCACAGGTGGGGGTTTGTGCCATGTGTCCTACTTAATGCTATGTTGGTGGGTCTATAAAACTAGCACAATTTCCTTTTCCTTGCAGCTCATTAAACTGTATGCATCGACTTACAGTGAGGGGGGCAAGAATCAGAAACCAGGCCAGCTCGCACCGAAGCATTTTATGAACACTTTTTTGAAAGTTTGAACACTTTCAGTAATCAAAGATAATGGATGCTTTCAGACCTGTCTTGTAATAAGCAGCTGTTTAAGGCTCTGCAGCCACCACATGGCCATCTAATAACTTTATAATTTTTTATAATAATTGATTTTATCAATAAAGTTTGAAACAGAGTTTGACTGATTAGGCCTGTAGTTCATCATGGCAGTCGCTCACTGCACAGCCTGAGAGAGAGCCATACATATGTACATATGGGTTAGACAGTGGTTAGAGTCAGGTATGTTACATCAGACCTCTGACTCATCCCTACTGAAATTTCATCCCTACTATGTAATGTGCAAGCTTTATAAATGTCATTTTGGTCTATGATTGCATGGGGGTATGGGGGGGACTTTTGGCCAACAATTTTGCTATAACGTGTTAATACTAAATGTAGCTATTCAAATTAATCAATTCAGTGGCGAGAATTTAAAATAGGGGATGCGAGTGCAAGGAGAAGTGGTACAGCTACTGTAACTGCTGCTAAAATAATGATCTAATATAGCCAACTGCAAAAAGTTTGCATACTGTAGGACAAAATGAAGAAAGGAAAGCTTTTCAAACTGTTGATTTTGAGTAATGTTTTGAATTGGTTCTTGTTGCTGGATACTAAAGAATTTAAATTCTTTTCTTTCTTTTTTTGGCTGTAAAATATAGATAGATTTTCCTTTTTTCCTCCAAGAGATCATGTGGGATTTTATTGTATGAAATTAATCATCTGATCCTAAAAACATCACCTGGTCTTTTCCTAATACTGTCTAGTTTGCGTGAATCTTGTGCCCACTGTAGCCTCAGGTTCCTGTTCTCGGCCGAGAGGAGTGTAACCTGATGTGGTTGTCTGCTGTCACAGCACATCCGCCTCGATGTTCAATGTGTTGTTTTCCCAATACTTTGTAAACACTGTCGCCCCCCCCCCCACTGGAACAATATTTAAGAATCTGGTTACAGAAATTGCTAGAATATTTTTAAACATGTTGCTTTATTAATGAATGATTTTGCTATTTAAATATTTTAAATGTTTCAATGATACCAATTTCAAGAAGTGAACCATATTTTGGTAAGTTTTCGGTAGACTTTTTACGATGTTCAGTGTGGTGTTTGTGGTGAAATACGTTTTTGCTCACAGAGCTTACAAAGAGTGGTTATTTGAATTGCTGTATAATTCCTGTCTAGCTATATTCCCTTGACCTCCCTCATGAAAAATTTATTTCCACCCTAAACTGACCCTCACTGAATGTTTGTTTTTCTGGATGCCTTTTTAATAAATAAATAAATAAATAAATAATTTAAAAGGCTTATTCACAGGCTTAAACTGTTTCATTAAAAGCTAGAAAGGGGTGTTAATTGTCTGCTCTGGAATCTCCGTGTCTATTTGTCTCCATGCATCATGTCTAAGCGTGTGGTATGGCTTAGGACCAGCTTTAACCAGGGTTTTGTGCGCTTGGTTGACTGTCTAGATATTCTGACATGGTGGCAGATGCCATGGCATGATGCCCACTTGAATGAAGAGTGGCTTAGGCTTTACAAAAGCGGGACAAGGGACAAGCTGTTGCATGAGCCTCCTAGTGTAATTTACACAACATGGACACTTTAATGACTTGCAAATGCATTTTCTTAGGGAAGCAAGTCGAGGATCTTCTTACAGATTTGGTTTACAGATAAGTTGGTGCTCTAAACATTATTGAAGGAAAAATCGGGAGAGAATTAGTTGGAAATGAAAGAACACTGACTAAATATTGAGAAACATGGTGATCGTGGGAGCAAAGAGAGACTGAGATGTGTGGGAATGAAGCAGGAAGTAAAGGACATGCTAGATCTACATTCATCATTAAGCACTGCAGTGAGGGGAGGATGGAGAGGAAGAGGGAATGAAAGATCAGAGTAATGGATGATGTCCTTTTTATCCCTTTAATGAGCCTTGAAAGCCTGTACTTACTCTGACATTAGCTGTGGCAGTACGGGGAAAACCGTACAAGGTCTTTTACGCTGCGTGGCCGAAATGGGGAGGGAAACCAATCACATCACTGTGTTTGGGACGGGGTGGATCGCTAGAGGGAGCGTGCGTTGCCGGGGCGATCGATTGAGTGCGTGCTGTACCTCTGGACGCCAGCTGCAGAGCGAAGCATGTCTTTTGTGCTGACTAGTGCGAGCGAGCTGTCCAGGTGAATTCCTGTTTTACAGGCCTTAAACCTCATGTGTTTATAAAAAAAAAAAAACAAACCTTTCCTCCCTCCATTTATTGGCCGGCGTTCATCTCACATGCATTCACGCACGCACTTTCAGGAACCATTTTAATTGTGCTCTGCGGTTTGATTCAACGCAAATATAGTCAAGCGTTTTAATAATGTTTAAAGTGTGATGTAAGAATTCTCTATTTAATGTTTTCTTGTTTTGTTTTTCTTTGCTTTTTCTTTCCTCTCTCGCTGTACGCCGCACTGTTGAGCAATAGAGTGTTGAATCTGCCGAGGTTTTCAAGCATCCGAGATACTTTTACTGTACCTCAGAGGCACCAACTTTCACTTTCTTTAAGTTTGTTTGTTTTCTTTATTGTTGAGCAAAAGGAAAAGGGGTTCAAATATTGAGCCAAAGCGCTAGTTCATTTGGTGTGATTCCTTGTTGATTGGTGGAAATATAACCGTGAAACTGCACTCTCTCTGTGTCGGAATCTGATTCATGTAGTTTTGTAACCGGTGGCTTCAAGAGCTATTCTGGGTGAAAACAGTATTGTTTGAAGATTGAGCTTGTCTGGCACCAGAACCGAGTAAATTTATTTAGTATCTATTTAATTTGCTGATTTCAATTCTTTACAGAATTCCGTTACAGAACTGGTGCCCGACTAGGGACTTGAACCCTGGCCCTCAGAACTTTTTGATTTAGAGGACAGTCCATTGGTGGGAAATTCATAGTATCACAAATGCAATTCACATCATTTCAAGCCAGGGATATTTGTTTTTATTCATACTTATAAAATGTGGGTTCAACAAGCGGGGGAGGGGGATCATTGACTTTCTTAAAACGGATTTCGATGTGTATCGATGTTAAAAATAATGCACTTCATTGCGACGTGACATACCTTGATGTTATAACTCTACTATGATGTATTATGGTGTACTTGTTCCGAATCCCACGGCCTGCTGTGTTACACATCCATGATTTAAGATTTTCTTTGTCACATGCACGATTACATACAGTATTTAAATGGTAAATGGTCTGCACTTATATAGTGCTTTTTTCCAAAGCGCTTTATTCTGTGTCTCATTCATTCACCCATTCACTCACACACACACACCCACCAATGGTAGCAGAGCTGCTAACTTGCCATCAGGTGCAACTTGGGGTTGCCCATGGACACTTCGGTATGTGGAGTCAATCCGCTATACCACCTGAGCCATAGCTGCCCATTTTAACAGCGTATTTAACACACATCATCTGTGGTTCAGTGCGAAAAGTTCAGTGCAAAGCGGTCATATAACCTTCCTGCTACTACGCAAAGTCACTTTGCGGTTAAACGTGCCGTCGTAAAATAGTCAGACTCGAATAGTATAATTTACGTGCGATGTGAGAGCAGAACATCACAACTCCCCACAGAAACATTGGCCGAAGATTTGCTGACGTGATGTGTGCCATTACAAACTTTGGTGGAAGACCTGATGATCATAAATGTATTAATTTCCCCTTTGTCTCTATTAATACACTTCATTAATAAACCAGCTTGCCATATGTTGTTTTAGTACATTAGCTGCCACTTTTTAGCGCAAGTTAGAGATCTGGACAACTAAAACATAGGACTGGGCAGCACACGGGAGATTTTATTCGCTCAGTATGCTTATTATTATTATTATTATTATTATTATTATTATTATTATTATTATTATTATTAAAAAACAGTATTTAGGAATCTGGTTAAGGAAATTCTAGGAATAATTTTTTTTAAACAAGTGTCGTTTTATTTATCAATAAGTTATTAATTACTTATTATTCAATAGCTGATTTTGCTGCGTAAATATTTGAAATCTTTCACTGAAACCAATTTCAAGAAACTAACTTATTTTGGTAAGCTCTTGGTAGCAGACTAAGACGTTCTTCTCCCTCCAGGATTTAGCGATTTTGCGATCGCAGAAATGAACGCAAAAACAAGCGAACTCCACAATATTCTGAAGAGCTTGCAATTTTTCAGAATCACCGCAGATTTTCCACAGATTTGGGCCAAGACGTGTCCTGTGACATCACAATGAACATCGAACACAAGTACAGCCAAAATCGTCTCATTCACCAACAAACATCACTGCGGAAAACAATTTGGTGCAATTGCGATTTCGCCAGTTCAAGTTAATGCAAAAAAAAAAAAGCACACACACAAATCCGCAAATTACATTGCTTGTTTTGAAAAAAGCCGCAACAAAATCAAGCATTTTTGGCTGCAACAATCACAACAGAAAATGCTGTAAGGACAGGCTTTTAACGATTCCAGTTATTCCTTTTATCATACTAAAGGTCTTTTCTAAACACTTGCTGCTGCTGTTATTGTGGGAAGCAGCCTGTGGTGTTCAGTGGAACTCTTCACTAAGTGCTGTTTTTGTTGCGCAGACGTGCAAGCAGTGAGCGTGTGCTGTACATCCAGCAGTGTCTCTTTTTTTCTTCCTGGAAGTCATTTGACTGCTGTTATATATTATGTGCACATTTTGGGCCTCTGGAGGATTAAAAGCTGTATCCTCTAGAGGCTAGGTCAGCCAAAAAACGATCCTGGGATGCATGTGTGTTTCTTTGGAGCAGCATGGACACGTCATACACTCCGAGCTTCTTTTCAAAATGTTATGTTTTGTTTTATTTTTTCCTTCAAACATTTTAGCTGGGTCTTTAAATCGCTTACCATGACCTACTTTGCTTCAGACTAATCTAGACAATCCAGGAGATTAGGATGTAGTCTTTTTTTTTTTTTTTTTTTAAATAAAGAAGCTTTTGTTAAATTCAAGCACAAACCATTTTATAAGGAAATCACATTGAAAGTAATTGCATGAGTATGTCATTTGAGACAGGCAGCTAGAGTGTTTTTAATCTGCTGCTGACGTCACGTCATGATGTTTTGTACTGTTTACACCGTTTGTGTTGGTGTTGATGTGCAGTGTTGTTCTCTGAGATTCAACATGTCATGCTTACATGTACGCTTAAGGAATAAAACATGTCAGGGCATGCAGTTATAGGAAAGTGATCAGCGCTGAGGTTATTTTTCTATAAAAGAGTTTTATTCCTCTTGTACCACAGCAATTTGTCAACACTGCAAATGAATTCATTAAAGAATGACATGTAGCTTTTATCTGTTTATGGTTACTTTTAATAGAACTATATTTTGATTTATTAATCTTTTCTAGCAGTAGACTGGTGTTTGATAGGAAATCGACTTAAGGCATTTTCGATCATATAAACAAATTAATTATTTTATTGCTGCAAGTCGGTTATAAGGTTGGTCAGGACACTGTTGGGTTTCTATGTGTAGAGTATTGTGAAAATCTGGGGTAATTTAGAAAAATCACAAGCTCCTCTGGATATTTTGGTGCTTGCTTGATTTTGTGTTCATTTCTGGGATTTTGTGAAATCCTGGAGGGACTGATGACCTTCATGAGTCTGTCTCTTCTCTCTCTCTTTGGGAATGTGAAAGGAAAGGAACAGCTTTGCCCTGTAGCTAAATAAAACACAAAGCCGTGCTGTTGTGGAAAATCAACACCTTCTGACCAATCAGATGAAATGAATAGATTGAATTGAATATAACACTTGGTCAGAAGTATGCAGGTAGCTCTTTTTTGAGTGCTAAATGTATATAAGGTAGATGTTTTTAAGCGTTTGGTGAAAATGGTGATGATTCTAATTCATCCTCTCTCTTTCTTTCTCTTTCGCTGTCATGCTGTGTCCATTCACAGGCAAGAGGTGCAGGAGAACTGTGTTTGCTGGCGAAAGAAGTTCTCCTTCGTGTGCAAGATGAGCGCTAATCCTACGACAGGGGTGCTGGACCCCTGTATCTGCCGAGTGTCCGTGCGAAAGGTACGGTAACCTTTTGTCCTGTCATATGTTTGTTTAATTTTAAATGTTATATATCTAAGTGTCATATTGCATTTTAATGAATACACACTATAGACTGGTACCTCATTCTCCTCGCTGGTATAAATGATGTATGTGGCAGTTACTGTGTAATGCGTCAGAGTCTGGCATTTCTTTTGCTTCACTACACATCACCATGGCAACAGCTGACTGATTACATAACATGTTCTATCTCTCACTTTTCCGTCTGTCTCAAAAATGTATTTATTTTTTTCCACTGGACAGGAACTGAAGGGTGGAAAGTCTTTCTCAAAGGTACGAGTTTGACATTCTTTCTTTAAGTTTGGTCCAATAATTTGATAATTATTTTACTTGACATTTAAATGAATTTTCAGTTATTCCATAAAATAGTGTAACTGCACTTTTATACATGTTTAATCCACAAAAAATTTTTACTTTAACATTGTATAATAATTTAAGACTGTATTCATTGAAATGGTTGTTAATTAGAATAGTTGGCTGCATATTTTAAATCCAAAAATGTATTAAATAAGCAATACAATAATTAAATACATACAGACATGAACACAATAAATATTAATAAACACAAAATAAAAATGGAAGTAAACAAACATCCAAGCAAACAAGCAGCTGTCCTCATATTCTGCTATTGCAGGTCTGAACAATTCTCTCTTACGAGCTTGAGTCTTGCTTTCATTTGCAGTCTCTCTGTGTTTGGAAAGTAGAGACCGGAAATACCAAGTGATAAATACAGCATATTGTGTGATTAATTGGACTGTTAAATATATGAATAGCGGGACTGTGATTGATTTACTGGACCATAAAAAGCACATTTACTAACTTTAGCTAAGCTCATCAACTTTGCAGTCAGCTCTGGTTAATTAAACGAGGACGCCAAACGTTGCAGTCACAATTAAAATAAATTTCATTCATTCACACAAATTTCTCACACACACACACACGCGTAGGGCTGCATGATTATGGCCAAAATGATAATCCTGATTATTTTAATCAATATTGAGATCTCGATTATTTATCACGATTATTAATTGATTTTATTGACAACATATTTTTATTGCACTTTCACATTTAAGTTTTCTCATGCCACAATCTAACACACAGAAAACTTGAGCTGGTCAATTATGACAGAATTTAGGAACATATTGTGAGTCATGACAAATCGATTATCTTTTTGATAAACTAAATGTAATATTTTCAGTTAATTTTACAGACTGTATGCAAAACACAATCGTTAACCTGTTCCACCTTGTAAACAAATACAATAAACATCAATGTTCAGTGTTTGAAGTGTGTTCCTCTTAAATATATTTAAAGCTACACTATTAGACATTTTCCGCTGTCATGGTTCTGGGCTGGAGTCAGTTCTCCAACCGCTCTGTGTATATTGTGTATATATCTGAATAATCTCATATAGGATGTGATGGGGTGAGTTCATTTACCCACCAGATGGAAAGCACTTTAGATTAATGGTGTTCATTACTGATGCTCTGATCAGGATTTTTACAGCCGAACCCAATCCAGATACCAATTGTTTTTTTTGTTGAAACTTTAATCAGGAGGTCTGTCATAAACAGTTAAATGTAAGCTTTCTGCTCATGGCCACTGTTAATTGAGTTAAAATAATAGCAATGAGATACTGTTGGTTAATTGATAGATAAACAAGCATAAAATATTTATTTTTAAATATCTTAAACAATGAAGAGTCCTAATTAAAAGTAGACTAACACAAACATGATCCATATTAGGAAAAATGCTAATAGCTTTCTAAGGAAATAGCTTACTAAGCTTAATGTCAAATTGATATTAAATGCAACCCATAGTAATTAAACATTATTTAATTTCTCATTTTATTAAGTTATTATAGTAGGGTTTTTTTATATTAAATTATTTATTTATAACTAAGCACATTTTCTGTCTTTACATTTTCATAGTTTTATTTTTGTTCATCAGTTTTAGATGGGTTCCCCCAGTACAGTGTCCATGTCTGCTGATGATATGTTTTGGGGGAATTAAATCAAAACATGGAAACTGGAGTTGACTTTTCTAGTGACATCTGGCAACCCTGAGTTTAAATGAAGTGAATTAGAGTTATTGAAGGAGAGCGGCAGTGTTCTGTATGTTTACAGACTGAACAGTTGCTACTCTTGCTTATGATTGGTGAGGAATTTTTTAATAAAGAAGTTTGAATTAAACCCACCTTGTAGCGTTAGCATTATTATTCATTTACTCTGCGCGAAGCCGCTGTGTCTACACGAGCAGCTGCAAGTTCAGGTCATTTTGCGGGATCAATAAAAGATGGCGGTTTGTGAGATCGGGAAGTTGAGAGAAGCAGATGATGTTCAGAGTTTCTTGTCATCATAATGACTTCTTTGCAGTATTTCCACACTGAGGAGATGAAAAGCAGTGTGACAGTAACTGTTGCACGGTGTAGTTGCATTTTGGAGTTGTAATTTTTATTCCGATTGTATTATACAACTCCGAACAGGTCACTCGCACCGGTGCGAATAAATATTTATTCACAGTCGCACAAAATACTTTTCGGTCACAAATGCGAGTGAAATGGTTGCACTGTAGAGCCCTGAGTTTATCTGCAAAGTTTTTTTCCCCCGTTCGGCGTGATGAGGTTTAATGTCCCCGACAACCTCTGTAGTGCCATTTAGCATCATGTTAGTGTCATGATTTCCCCTCGCACAAAGCGCTGGAGCTCGAAGCAAAGTTGGCAGCTCGAGGGCTAAAATGCTAACTCTGTTTCAGAGTTTTGGCAATACAAAATGACATCATCCCTATGAAGTTCATTTAATGGTGGGCAGTCAAAATCGTAATTGCGATCAATATTCGATTAATTGTGCAGCCCTAAAACACATAAACAACACAGTTCCCAAATGAGTGTGTTTCTAATGTCTTGAATGATTGCAGTGCTCATGCCGTTGTGTAAATTACAAAGATAAAAGAAGTATGCAGATTATTGGTTCATAGACAGAAATAGAAAGTTCTGGTAAGAGCCGTTTAGGGATTATAGCCTGCGTAATGTGCGTGTGTGTATCAGGTCTTAACTTGTGTTTGGAATGAACGTCCTCTCTGGAATTCCTAGTGCGGGAGTTGTCATGTGCGCGTACTTTGGATTATTTTTGTTCCAAAACACTATATAATTTCCCTAAAATATTTTTGAAGCAACACAGCCGTATGCCTAGCCATGAATGCCTTTTTTCAGTGCTGCTTCTGTGCAAAGAACTTTCAGACCAGATACACAGGATACTGCAGGGTGTCCCAAAAGTTTTATTATTTTTTTATTTATTTATTTATTTTTTTTAAAGCAAAATGTAACCTTATGAGACATCCTCTACATGATTGCCATTTTTTTGTAAACACACACGGAGTCGCCTCTCCCACTCATGACGAACTTGTGTTAACACATCTGGTGTTATTGCAAGTGCATGTCATTGCACTTCGAATGTGTTCCTTTAAATGATCTTTATCCTATAGAGGGTCGCGGGGGAGCCTGGACCTTTTCCCAGGGGACGAGGGGTACGAGGCAGGGGACACCCTGAATGGAGTACCAATCCATCACAGTGCATAATCACATACACACTATGGACAATTTGGAAATGCCAGTCAGCTTATAGCAAATGTCTTTGGACTGTGGGAGGAAACTGGAGTACCCAGAGGAAACCACTGAAGCACAGGCAGAACATGCTAACTCGGCACATACACCAAGCTGAGGCGGGATTCAAACCCCAGAGGTGCGAGGCAAATGTGCTAATCACTAAGCTTTTAAATAAGTGTTAATTTTACCTATGTATGGAGACTTTTGGGATACCCAGTATAGTTGTAACAAAAAATCCTCAGATAACCCCCCCTAATTTAAGCACTCAAAATATTATCCAGGTATAGCATTTTTCTACAATTTTGTTCTGATTTAAGAATGTCAAAGACATTTAAACCAACCATTCTGTAAGCTTTCTTATAACCCATGTAGAAAAATAAAGAACCATTATAAACCATTTTCCCATCCAGTTACATTTTTACCATTGGAAAAGATGCCAGGATCTATGAATATACATGAATATGCAGTTTCTATCATCACATTCTCAGCAGTTTATATAACAGAAACCAAACCAGTCAGCACATATTGGCTACATGGTTAGCTTAGCACACAGTTTCTGCACCAGAAAGGTTCCAGGTACCATGTCATCCTCTAATCCTGGATGTGATTTGGTCCACATCTGTAGAGTTTATAATTTGTGACACCACTAACGAAGATCGTAAGCAACACTCACTGAATCAGTTGTGTCTGTTTTAAAAATAATGTTGACTTCTACACTACAAGTCAAAAGTTTAGAAACACTCATTTTTTTTCTTCCCCCAATATTTTATAAGCATAATAAAGTCACCAAAACTCTGAAATAACACAAATGGAATGATGGGAGTTATGTAGTGATAAAAAAAAAAAAAATCCAATGTAAATCAAAAATATTTTAATATTTTAGCATCTTCAAACTAGATATCGTTTTTGTCTAGAATTTCCAGAAATGTATTCTTGGCATTTTCTCAGCCTGTTTCCTGAGGAATCCCCCTGAGATGCTTTTTAAACAGTATTAAAGGGTTCCCACCTACGCTGGACACTTATTGGCTGCTTTTCTGAATATTTAGCTCCAAGTCATCCGTTAAATTTTTTTTTTTTGTAAATAAAATGTTAGTTTTCTAATGAAAGAAATGAATATGTTGGAACAATCATATATTTGTCTACAACACCAATTTCAAACATTTAATCACACAGCTTCAGATCAAAAGGTTTTTAAGATCACGAGGAACATTTCGTCTCCAAACTTTTGACTGGTAGCGTACACTGATAACAAGTCTGACCCAAGCACCAATCTATATAGTCAGAATCAGTCTTGACTTCACTTCACTTTCTCTTTATTTGTCCCCAAAGGATAATTGGTTTTATGGTAAGACATGCATACGTACATACAATATAAGACAATAAAATACAGACAAGACAATGAAATACTACTACTACTACTAATTTTTTTTTTTTAATTAAAAACTGTAAAATGACTTTTTTTTAGTTTTTACTTAAAAACACAACTTGTATAGTTAACCTGCAAAAGCATTAACATCACAGATCATTGCCTATTTTGCAGTTAGTGCACTCTTGTACCCTGTAAACTTGTTTTTTTGTTGTTGCTGTAAACAGGATCACATGTTTGACCGGTCATGTGCTTCATGTGATCTCACTGAAGAAATAAGTGTTTACTACCTGTTCGGCTACCTTAATGAGTCAGCGTCTTCTTGTATCTATTGTATCCTACTTGACGAGGTGTGCTACTTATAGAACTTTTCCACTGGACAGTGTGGTATGACGAATGCAGTTATTAATCAAAATTCAGAATTGTGTGTCCCTTTATCCAGGTGGTGTTTGGTGTCTAGTGATCTCTTTCCCACTCAAATCAAACACTATGAAATTTGGTTTTAATGTGAAGTGTAATTAAGCTGGGATCAAACAGAACTTTCTAGATTTTCAATTAGTTAGGATTATCACACAGTAAAACCAAAGATTGCTGTTCGTTAATGTGCAGTTAAAAAACAAAACATTCTAGGTTACATCCAAGGCTGAGGAAACTGCAGGTGTAGCATGTCAAGCTGCAGCTATAGCTGTTATAGCTAAGCTACAGCAAAACTATTCTTTTAATAAGGTGTCCCAAAAGTATGCATACATAGGGCACTATATTTGTCAGCACCACGTCGGTTGTGCCTTCGTCAGTGGATGTTTGTGGACGTCCGCTTCTCAGTTGGTCCGCAACACTAATGGGAAACATGCAGTCACATGACACACGACACTGCTGCCAAACTTATTTTCAAAAAGACTGGAAAAGTCCATTGCAACCGTGCGACAGCTTCCCGATCTAGCCACGAGAATGATTTTAGTATGTTCTTTCATCAAAGGCATTCTGAATATATATATATATATATATATATATATATATATATATATATATATATATATATATATATATATATATATATATATATATATATATATATATATATATATAATTTTAAAAAAAAATTTTGTATATAATTTTATGTAACTTTTAAGTATAAAAAATTTTGGAAGACATTTTGCTAAGAAGTGTTAATTTCTCCTATAGAGAAAGAGACTTAAGCTTCAAAGGGTCAATATCAAAATGTCATTAATTTTCCTGACAATGATGCACTAATTTGAAATATAGGACTTTGCATGGATGGTTTGCACATTGAGATTTTTTTTCATATAAATCACATGTGGAAAAGGGAACAGGTGGTGTAGCATTTTGTCACACTACTACGCTGTGAAAATAGTAGCTTGTTATTGAAGAAGAGCAAAATATTTTGTAAATGCCTCAGCTTTTGCCATACTACTAAAATGTAGTTCTACTAGTAGCGTCATTACTTGTAGCAAACTCCTCCCCAATACTAGCTATGTCATAAAGTGCACGTTATTTTTACATAATATGTACTTTTTGGCCTACCGGTTTTCGTATTTACCATGATGGTGAGCCATTTAGGATGCAGCTTGTGTGTGTTTTCAAAATGGCTATTGTCTGACTTAAGTTTCTTTGCAAGGATTCCATTTGATCAATCAATGCTCTTCACTGTTTCTAGCTCCACCTACATGTCCCTGTTTGGTACTGTTGGTACCCTGGTAAGAAGGGTAATCAAATTTAACAAGGGTAGGTATTTACTGTACTGCTCACTACAAATAAAAACAAAATGTAAGGATCATAGATTGGTTAAAAGCACACTTTCCAGGCACTTTAAGGTGTAGGCTGTTATGAGAGCCAGGATCGAGTTACGTTCTTTTATAACTAGCTGCTGTTTTGAGATGAGTATCAGAGACGGAAATAGTCTTGGACGTGACAGAATGTTAAGCTGTTGCTGTCAACAACTCAGCAGGTGAAGGATAGATCATAGTGGCTACAGGAAGATGTGTGTGTGTGTGGATGTTTTTTTTTATTTTTTTATTTTTATTTTTTATAGATAAGTGACCATGTACTTTGGCTTTTTCCTCATTTGCTGATGCAATTGGAGAGCAACACAACAGAACGTTCTGCTGACTGGGCAGAACGAGAGAATGTCAGGGGGGGAGGGCAAACCTTTTGGACCCTGGATGGTTGACCGAGACACTGAAAGACGGAAACAAGGCCCAACAAGCATGTGTCCCAGTTCCTGCTGCTCTTCAAAATGCTGATAATGCTTGAAACGCTTCTCTGTGGTTTATCTCCATGTTTATGCTTAATGGACTGAAGGGCCTTAGTGTCACATGGGAAGTGCAATGCTTTAAGAGTATAGGAAACATCTGAAGCCTAAACACACATCCTCATAAATCCTGTCTCGGAGTCAGGAAGCTGCTGAGAACGGTCAAGAGGAAGGAACTTGCATCAGAGAGAACGTACATACAGATCGGAATTGAAGACTTTATCTTTAAGTGTACCGTAAAGGGGCTATAGGCTGAAAAGTGTCTTGTTTTGTTGTTCCATAGCCATCCTTATTGGTTCCGTGCGGTACCATCCCCAGTAATCTCATGGTGATCTTTAGGCTGTCCATGTGGGGCCATCCTTAGCAGTAGTATGGGTGACAAAAACTCCAAACAGAACTAGGGCATCAGGATGGATCTGGCAGGTCTGGAGAGCAGAAGTCTTCAGGATGACAACTGGAAGTATATGAATTCTCCTGAATTTTCACAGATTGTTGATAATCAAAAGATTTCAGCTGGTGCAAAACACAAGTGCTGCATACTTTGGATGTTTTCCTGCCACAGAATACTACCAGTCATATCCAGTGACTAGTCTAGACTAACACGTCAATTTGAAAACCTCTGTTTTCTTATGAGTAGTGGTAGCATCGCTTCCTCACATCACCATCCTGTCTGCACGGTTCCAAGTTCCCCAGTTTCCTTCCACTTCCCAAAAACATCCTAGTAAGTGGATTTGCGGTGTGAATGTCTGTGGTCTCTCATCCAGGGTAGGGATATGACTGTGAGGAGGTTTTCCCACTGGTTAATCGACGTGTGACAACACCGGCAATACCGGTATCACCGAGGGGCGGGGCTGGGGGTGGTTTTCCCCCCTGCTTAGGATTGCCTGTGCAGCTGCGCATTGCACTTTCGCTTTCAAATTAGTAGCAATTCCGGGGCAGTAATTGCTTGAATGGTGGGTTCATTAGTATGCTTAATTAAAAACACAGCAACTACAAAACAGACCAATTACAAACTCGCTTATATTAAACATAGATAGATAGATAATTTTATTTGTCCTCAAAGAGGAAATTTGTTTCCACCATGGGTGTGTAGAAAAACATAAACACAACACCACCATACATATTAACCATCAAAGCATAGAACTTGTGAAACCAAATCTTCCACCACCCTCTTGTTAGTCAGCTCGCCTCACTCTCGTTGTGACTCCTGATATACCACAGATATTACTTTACCATAGTGCTACCTTTTAAAACAGCGACTCATGACGCTGCAAGGCATCACAGCCTTCTCTTTCAAACATACCTGGTACCCACATTATGCAATCAATAATCAACTGTTCTAACAAGGTAATGCTTGAAAATGCAACAGTAACTCAGAATGACAAGTGAATAAAATATGTCGACCCATTCCTGCTCCAAAACAACAAAACACCTTCATTTGTTTCCCAAAGACAATGTTCTCCATAAACAGTATTGAAGATATATTTGTGTTGCAAATTGTGTTGTGTTTCTTATCAGTACAGCATTAAGAACTTAAGACAGGTCAGTGTAATCCTAAGTAACTAATTTTGTTGATTTAAACTGATTTGTGCTTTAATGACATTTAATAATGAACCAGCATATTTCTGTTCTGGTTTGAAACACCAATCAGAGTGATTAAAAAAAAAAAAAAAAGACATCTGCCTGTGTTGTCACCTGTAGCTGTTAATTAGCTAGCATAACAAGCTTAGCTAATGTTACCTCACTGAACCCAAAATTTGACAAACTTGGCTACTGTAGCAAGGGCTACAACCTCAGTTATTGTTTTTTAAAAATATATATTTTGCCCCTCTTCATCATAGGCTGTCAAATTCAGCCTTGAAATGTGGCAACATAATTATTTAAATTAAATTTTCTAATGTGGTCATTCACCACATTTCCCAGGCTCCAGCTAACTGTTCCATATCATATGACCACTACCAACCAGGGAGGGTGATGAGCTATTGACTCAACTACATGAGCACAGAGATGTCAATGATAGGCTAGTGTCACTCTAATTGTCACTTTCATTGGCAGGGAAAAGGGTAATGCTCCTCCCACTCAGAGCCTGGCCAGTCTAGTTCTTTTTAACTACAGGCTATGGGTGGCTGTGATGTTTACATTCATTCATTTAGCAGATGCTTTTATCCAAAGCGACTTACAAATGAGAAAAAACAAGCAAAGCAGAGAACACCACAAGTAGTGCTACCATACAAGATCCATTAATTGAGTTCCAGAAGAAGCAAAGTGCGTAGAGTAGAGGTACAAGTGCCAGAGTAAATTTTTTTTATTTATTTATTTATTTTTAATGGTTTGGTTAGGTGCTCACGGGAGAGGTGGGTCTTTAGCTGTTTTTTGAAGATGATGAGAGATTCTGCAGTCTGGATTGAGGTTGGAAGTTCATTCCACCACTGAGGATCAGTTAGTTTGAATGTTCTTGAAAGGGACCTTGAGCCACGCTGAGTAGGTATTACTAAGCGTCGGTCTTTGATTTATCGCAGATTGCGTGAGGGAACGTAAGCCTTCAGGAGAGAGTTGAGGTAGGATGGTGCTGTTCTAGACAAGGTCTTGTAGGTGAGCATCAAGGCCTTGAATTTGATGCGATCGGCTACAGGAAGCCAGTGGAGGGAGATGAAGAGGGGTGTGACATGGGTTCTCTTGGGCTGATTGAAGACGACGCATGCTGCTTCATTCTGAATCATTTTGAAGGGGTTTGATGGAGCTGGCCGGGAGACCCGAGAGTAGTGAGTTGCAGTAGTCCAGTTTTGAGATGAGAGTCTGGACTAGTATCTGTAGCTTGTTCGGTGAGGTAGGGTCTGATTTTCTTGATGATGTACAGGATGAACCTACAGGACTGTGCAGTTGTTGAGATGTGGTCTGTGAAGGTCAAGCTGTCCTCGAGAATCACCTCAAGGTTCCTGGCCATCCTGGTTTGCTTGAGTGTGGTGGAGCCGAGCTGTACACTGAGGTTATGGTTGAGGGACAGGCTGGGATGACGAGAAGCTCAGATTTTTCCAGGTTGAGCTTAAGGTGGTGTTCCCTCATCCAGACCGAGATGGCCGACAGGCAAGCAGAGGAATGCCAGTTGTGAGTTGCTGAGTTTCAGAAATACCTCCCCTCCATGATACCTTGAAGGATCTGTCAGAGAGATAGGATTCCACCCAGCGCAGAACCGTTCCGGTGATGCCCAGGCTGGAGAGAGTTGACAGGAGTGACACCATCGGGATTTGAACTTGGAATGTCTTGACAATATTACAAACACCACTAAGTCATTATCGATATTTTTTTTTTTTCCTGTAGCAATGTTTTATTCCTTATCTAAAGAACATTCCCCTTCCTATGAATATTCATGACTAGTGGGCATTCTCAGTGAAATCTGAGAGTTGCAAAGCCTGAAAAAGACACTTTACCAGAATTTCTTAAAAATGTAAAGTCATTATTGAGTGAAGAATCAATTGTTTTGATGTTTCAAACTCGACAAAAAAATCATGGCACCATGACCAGTCTGTACTTGGACACGCACTTGGTGGGCTACGCCACCTGTCTGACCTTCTGTCTGTGTCCTTAAGTGTATAAGTCTCTTCTGCAGTCTCAAAGCTGCTTTCTGTCAAAGCGTCTTATCAGTAAGTACTACAAGAGGTTCAGGAACTACACCTTGCCTTTTCCCAGCTACAGTCAACAATCCAGCTTAGTTCTGGACTCTCTTAGGCTGTGTGTTAAAAGAGGAGAGTGGACTTCAGTTTACGTTATCTATTTTTTTAATTTTTTTTTTATTGATATAGTGCAGCAGTTTTGGTATATTCATTCAATCAGAGTTTATGTTCTGCAGAATAAAGAGGCATCTTAGCTAAAAGGTTTTTTAAAGAGAAACGGGAATGGATTGGAAATGCTGTTCCCAAAAAATAGCCTTGCGATTCCTTTTAGAGCTTTTGTCTGTCAAGACGGTTCTACAAAAATGTATAAACAGTTGAAACGAATAATTGCATTTGTGTTGCTGTTTGTTTTTGTACCTGTATGTAATCTACATGCAGACCTTGGAGTTGTAAAAAAAAAAAAAGTTGGAACTGTAAATTGGGGCTGCAACTAACGATTATTTTCATCGATTAGTTGGCCGATTTATAAAAACAATTTTCTTGATTAATCGGGGGGGGGGGGGCAAACTTTCAGGTTAGGAAAAAACTAATGTGTTCCATTTGAGACGATATTACTTTTCTAAAATTCATACACTAGACCGATGGTTTTCAACCTTTTGTGAGCTCTGGACCCCTAGCATATTTCGAACAATCCACAAGGACCCCCTCACTCCATAACAATTATATGCTATATATTAAACAGTCATTTCTCTATATATGTTACTTTATTTTATTAATATTCAACATCAATAATATTAACATTAAAATTGAATCAAAACATTTCAAGATGTTTTTTTTTTACATTTTATTGTTGGTGTGACATTTAATTTGACACTCTGAATTATCCTTTGTTTATTTTATCCATCAATGCGACACTTGAACTTGTCTACCACTCATAGGTTTTAGCAAATTATCATTTCATTTGTAAATAAATTTAAAATAAATCTATCAATGAACGATTGTCAGCTCAGCTAGTGTGATATTTGCAAATAACCAAATTGATCAATTTTAAAACATCTAATTTGAATATGTTTTGATAAATTTAACAAAAAAAAATGTGTATATATAATATTATTTAAACATTTTAAAATCTTTCTTACGGACCCCCTGCAATTACACCACTGACCGCTAGGGGTCCGCGGACCCCCAGATGGTAGTGCATAGTGAAAGTGTATAGTGCGTCATTTGGGATACAAAGTTACTATCTATGCTCCAAAGCGTGTTTTTGGAACAGAAGTAACATAATGAGTAAATGTACAGCGCTCAGACCAACTAATCGATAATGAGATTCGTTGACGACGATTTCCATAATCGATTATTATCAATTTTATCGATTAGTTGTTGCCGGTATACTGAAAAATTTGCTTACAATTATTTTTAAAAAATAAAATTAATCTATATGTAGAGAAGTATCTGTTTTATTTTCATGAGGATTAATGGCATTATTGCTCAATATCCCAAAAGCACAGAGTTGTCTAAAAGTACTTTAAAATTCCGAAGGTTAGCCGTTTGAAACTTGATCATTTTTAAAGGCCACCAGTTTGATACTTATAACTTCCAGATATAGCGTTGTACTATTGAGTTGTCATGGCTGGAAACAAGCAGGATGCAGATGGGAAAGTAGGGACTGCTGGTGAAGACTGTGTGTGTGTGTGTGTGTGTGTGTGTTTGTGTGTGTAACTGAGATGAAAAAATAATGCAGTTGGAGAACATTGTGTACTTGAGTGTGTTGGCAGAAACAGAGAGAGATAGAGAGGCCTCATCATAGATGGATGACCTTGCCAGTTTCAAATGTCGTTAGTTGCATAACCTCACTGGCTTCCTCTTCTCCTTCCTGTATGTACCCGTACAGTAAATGACGAGAATACTTATGTAGAACAGACCTGGGTTTCTGTAACACAGCAAGAAATTACAAAGCCAGAGTAATAAAATCTCATACAACAAAATGACACTGCACACCAAAATGTATGTATGTTTGTTTTTTTTTTTGTTTTTTTTTCTTCTTTATTTAATTATTTATTCAAAAATGAATAAATAAAAAATCGTCGCCTTAAAATGTACAATTTATAATGAGTAAAAAAGTACAATAATTTAATGAAAGGTGAGCTGTAGTTCCAAAGACAAGCTTTAGCCACATTTTTGTAGTCCTTTGTAGATTTATTTTTTTCTCATTTGATCATTAAGCTCATCTGATATAGCCTGTCAGACTTCATATTTAACTGATGGTCATATCAGTATGAACTGTTCATTGCAAGTTATGGAAAATTTGTATGCAACAGACTTAATATTAAAGTTTATTCTCCTACTTCCTCAAGTAGGAAACCTATTTTAACTCTTTTTTTTACCAGAGGCCAGAAAATGAAATTTCCATCTGTTTGAGTGTCCATGTTCAGCATAGAATTTATTTGGGATGTCACACTAAACAGTAGTGATTAGTGAAAGTAGACACTCATTGCTTTAAGAATTTGCAGCTTTTCATAAGTAGTTCTTTTTCTTTCTATTTTTTTTTTTTTTTTTTTTTTTTTTTTAAACTAACCTACTAGGTTTAAATGTTATGTTAAATGTATTTTTTTTTTTTTTAAATTATTGTTGTTGTTTTTATTGGCCAAGCAGGGGGCTCACACTCCTCCACTTTCCCATCACCATGCACACCAGCAGCTAAACACAGTCATGATACTCTAAACACACAAACCCAACAGTGTCCTGACTAATCATATAACAGACTTGCAGTGCAAAAATCAATTCTTTTGTTTATACTTGAAAATATCTTGGTTGATTTCCATTCCACAGTCTGAATGGAGGTCAGTGTACTGAAAGAAAGGGTTAAAAACACAGTTCACTAAAATACACCACAAGTTACACTACAAATGAATCTAAATTACATTTAAAGTACATCTATAACTGCGAGACCCTTATTTACAAACAATTGCACTGTAGTGCTTTTGAATGCTCGATTCTGATTGGTCAGCAAGTGTAGGTTAATTTTCTAACTCAGTAAGGCTCTGACAAGTTCTGGCTGCAAGGTTTATATAAATGTCTATAGTTTTTATTTTAACAGTTATACTTGTATGGTTGATGCTCAACATTAACCAATAAAAAAAGGGTAAAGTAAGGAGATTAAGATTACTTAAAGTACGGCCTTTAAATAGAATTTTTGCAACGAGCGCCTCGTAACAGCCGGAAGTAAAACTATTCCTTTAAGTTTTCCGACATGGGAAAGTCTTCAGGAAAGAGAGCTTTCCTGTTTCTTCGTAACTCTTTTTTTTTTTTTTCTTTCTTATTAACTTAGAGAGAGGAAAAACAGAGACTGTTGAGGAAACAGCTGCTGTAACATAAGTATGAACAGGAACTAACTTGCTTTGTGACCGTACCATGTCATTAAACATAACTGTAAATATACAAAATGTCTGACATGCTTTCTTGAATTAATGAAAAATTGCAGTTGTTGGTAAATTGGGGCAGTGTTTGGGCAGTGGTGGCTTGGCGGTTAAGGCTCTGATTTACTGAACGCAAGGTCAGGGTTCCATCCCCAGCACTGCCAAGCTGCCACTGTTGGGCCCTTGAGCAGGGCCCTTGAGCAAGGCCCTTAACCTTCTCTGCTCCAGGGGCGCTGTATCATGGCTGACCCTGTGCTCTGACCCCAGCCTCCGGACAGGCTGGGGTATGCGAAGAAAATAATTTTACTGTTCTGTAATGTATGTGATTAATAAAGACTCATTGTCAAATTGCTGTGGTCATAAGATGAATAAAACACTTCAGGATGTGCTGTTTTAGGAAAATAATAAACTCTGGAGTGGTTATAGCAACTCTACTTAAGGTAGTCCTGTCCTGTTTTATTCCTTACGTACAGTCCCCTCTGGGTTGTTTTTGCTATAGACTGAAGACATTGGGGTTTGAGATCAAAAGATGAATATGAGGAGAGTTAGAATTCCAGCTTTTATTTCTTTGTATTTATATGTAGATGTGTTAAACAGCATGTAACAACTTACAGAGAAATCCATGCAAATGAATTGGGAGGAATTTTATCTTGCAGCATGTCAATGATCTAAAACATTCTGCCAACTCAACAAAGGACTTTATCAGGGGGAAAAAAGTGGAAGGTTTTAGACTGGGCAAGTCAATCACCAGACCTCAACCCAATTGAGCAGCATTTCACCTTCTGAAGAGGAGACTGAATGGAGAAACCTCCTAAAACAAACAACAACTGAAGAGGCTGAGGTAAAAGCCTGGAAAAGCATCACAAAAGAAGAAACTAACAGTTTGGTGATGTCAATGGGTTGTAGGCTTGATGCAGCCATATATTAAGTGTTATTTAATTGAATTTACTTCAGTACTATGCTTTTGCTTCCTATAATTTGCTATACTTTTGCTTGCCTAAAAATTTGATGGGTTGATACAAGGTTCTATATTTTATGTTGTTAACACATCCAGATGTAAATATCATTAAATAAAAGCTGAAATCCTAAACTCTCATCTCATATCCATCTTTTGATCTCAAACCCAAGTGTCTTTGGTGTATAGCACAAAAAAAATGAAGTGGCCTTGCCGTTCCAATAGTTTCAGAGCGGGCTGTAGTTATCCAAGAAGCTGCATTGACAACCCAGACTAGTTTCAGGCCATTAAAGAATATAACTTATTATATAAAGCAGTTATAACTTGCAGCAGTGATGTTGCCACCATACTGCTAGAAAATGTAGTTAGTTAACTTGGCTAGCTAACAACTTTGCTAGCAAATCTACTGCTCATAGATACTGTAGCTGTGTCAACTTTAAACATTGACAGTGGAGAAGCCTAAATATTTAGTGTCAGCTAATTTTTGTTCAACCACTACCATGGGCAAGCTTACTCACTAAAAGAAAGAACAAGTATTTATTGCCTGCCAGTTACAGAAGTTTCCTATGGGGCTCGTTCAGTGATGGCTCCAAACCATAGCTCCCATAAACCTTTGGTTTTGAACCAACCCGTAGATCCTGTAAAGCTTTGGTGTGGAATTGAGAGGAGAGAATAATGAAAAGAAAGACCCTCTCTTTGCGTCTCTGCGGTTTATTTAACTGAAACCAAGATGACAGATTTGAAACACACTTTCCATAGTCCACAGTAGGACTGCAGAGGTGCAGCGCAGCTGTATGACGATGAGATGTTTGAAATGAAGATTAAACCATCAAAGCCATCAGTGGTTACTCGAGAGCATAGTGCCTTCATGGGAAAATTCGTGAGAAGTTGTGTATTGTTTATCTTGGCTGATATATTCTCCTAGGAAAACTTTGACTTAAATAATTCTAGATCGATTATATGATGCATCCATTTACTCCACTTCTCTAATGCATTTCGCTTTCTCTCTCGCACACAGCTGGGCTTTGCTGACCTCAACATGGCGGAGTTTGCGGGTTCGGGCTCCACCGTGCGCTGCTGTATCCTGGAGGGCTACGACACCAAGAACACTCGGCAGGACAACTCCATTCTGAAGGTGCGTGAGTTAACCAGATGAAGAAATCCAAACTCGTTCAGCTGTGATGCCAGCGGCATGCGTTTAAGTAAAGGCCATTTTTACGTCCGTGTCTATTTTAACTCCGAGCTATGTGCAGAAATCTCCATGACTACCATTTTTCTCCACAATCCCAGCACTCATTTGCATCCTCACGGGGACGGTGTGGAGGAAATGTGCGACTCGATCAACCCACTCACAGCTAAATTTGAATTCGTATGCCTTTATTTAGCCTGACTCACCGTCTGGTGTATTGTCTGAAATGAACGTTTTGTACTTGTGGAAAAGGAACTGGTGTTTTAAGCTAATTAAGTTTCTGTATTTTCTAAATTCAGCTATGGAACTGATACCAAGATACACTGATGATTGGATACACTACATGTGCAGTAGTTTTACTGTTTTAAATAAGCTGCTGTAGTGGTAGGTTATGATTAATCGTATTGATTTTATTTGTTGTTTTCTTTAAGGTTACTATTGGGATGACTCTACTCTCCGGGGATCCTTGCTTTAAAACGTGAGTCATCTTTTTCCTGGACTGGAGTTAGGAAGGTTTTTAATAGACCTTACCAGAAAACATGTCTATTTATATATAAAGCTTTGGAATAAACATCTAACCAGGTCATTGTTCAGCTGATTGTATGATTTGTACATCCTAGTATGATGACTTTTTCCCCATAATTTCCCACCATGTTTACTTCTATACTGCCACCTGCTGACCAGCGGTCTTGGCTCAGGTTATAATTATAAAGTCCTTCTCAACATAATAAAGAGCACCGAAATTACAATGTTGGTTGTTATTTAACCACCGTTACAAATCATTAATTACTGGTAAAACTCTTTTTGGGATTATTTTTCTTATAACTTTCAGGAAAGTCATCACAGTAGTCATTACTTGAATGTTACTTTTCAAATCCCAATACAAACACAAAGATGACAAACATTCATCTTTTGAGCACATTATACAGTAAATGTAAATGAAGACATGTTGCAATAGCTGGATGGATAACATTGTATGGTTAAAATGATGAATTTTGGCGTGTGCAATTTGAAAAGCATTAGCCTTGAGATAAATCTCTATCATAACACACGTGCCAATCAGAATCACATTTATTCTTCCACACTTGCACATGTATTATTGATTTTGTCTCATTTTTGGTCATAAACACACCACATTCAACACAATCATCAGATTTAAAAGTATAGCTTAATAATTCATAAGCTATATATATATATTTATACCACCATGCTGTTAAATTCTCACTTCTGATTGGTCAGAATTTGTTGATTCACTGGGACTTGTATGGTGGACACTTTACATAACCTCTAATAATATACAGATTAAAAATGTGCTATTTAGCATCGAAAAACTTTAGAGGACTTTTGCAGTTTCTTGGTAACGTGACCGGATGCAATTTTTGTCTTATTGCTAGAACAAGTGATACAGGAACTAATGTTTTATAAACGTTCAGCAACTTTAAACGTAACTAACTATAACTGGTTAATACGATATGCAGTTGTCATTGGTTACTATATTTTAAAAAAATTAATCATTTGGCAAATGCTCTGTTATAAGCGGAATAAAACACTCTGGGGTGTGCTCTTATTGGAAAAGGATGTTAAATGGTGGTGATGATAATTTTGTGTAATATGTAAGTACACAGTACACAAATGTGTTTATTTCTGTCCAGGCCCCCAAGTACGGCTAAAACCACAGGCCTCGCTGGTCAGGACCCGTCTCTACAGCTGGACTGTAAGGGAGAGGGCACTGGCAACAACGCAACTCCACCCATGGGCATCAGCCCGAGAATCAGCACCAGCCGCATGCTCAAACCCAGAACCTCTATGCAGGTTTCAGGTGAGCCCTGGTCTCCTATTTTCTCTCTCTCTCTCTCTCTCTCTCTCTCTCTCTCTCTCTCTCTCTCTCTCTCTCTCTCTCTCTCTCTCTCTCACACACACACACACACACACACACACACACACACACACACACACACACACACACACACACACACACACACACACACACACACACACACACACACACATACATTCTGAACAGAATCCACACACTCACTGTGTGTGTGTGTGTGTGTGTCTGTGTGTGTGTAGGTCTGCCAGAAGTGTTAGATGAGAACCTATCAAGCCCGGAAGAGGTGTTTCACACCGGCCACTCAAGGAATTCCAGCTATGCCAGCCAACAGAGCAAAGTTTCAGGTGAGACTCTTACACAGGTTTGTACACCGATCGAATATACAGCCATGTGGAAAAAAAAAAAAAAAAAAAAACTAGGTACACCCCATGGAAATTTTTAATTTTTTTTTTTTTTTTTTTTTGTGACCTATTTGGACAAACATTTGTTGCCTATTAATAAAATTGATACACACTATCAAATGACACATAAAATTTACATTTTGTAGTCATTTTCACAATTTTAATGAACAAAAACCAATCACATGGAAAAAGTAAGTACACCCCTTCATTGATCACACGTTGAAACCCATAAAATCAGGCATTCAAGATTGCCAGTGATTAGAACCTTCTTAGGGAGTGCAGGTGGAACCTGTCTTATTTATACCCCTCTCATATCTAGTGTCTGGTTTTCCCTTTGTTACTGAGGTGTGTGTTATCATCATGCCAAGATATAAAGAGTTCTGTAAGGCCTTCAGAAAAAAGGTTGTGGATGCCTGAGTCCAGCAAGAGATTTAAAAGGATCTCCAATTATTTGAAATACATCATTCCACTAATGGTGCAGATTTCAAACGACTGCTAATTTGTCCAGATCTGGCCGTACCAGCAAATTCATCACAAGGGGAGACCGTCTGATGCAAAAACTCTCCAAGAACCCCAAAATTTCATCACAGGATCTGCTAGAAAGTCTTGCTTGCAACTGTTGGTGTCAGAGTGCATGCTTCTACAATCAGAGAGAGATTTCACACATTTGACCTGCATGTAAGGAAAAAACCTTTGCAAGACTACAAACAGCCAAAGAGCATGTAGGCAAAGACCAGGCCTTTTGGAATAATGTGCTCTGGACAGACAAATCAAAGACAGAGTTGTTTGGCCACAGTAACAGCAGACATGTTTGCTGCTGACCAAAGACATCTTTTCAGGAGAAGCACCTCATACCTACTGTGAAGCACGGTGGTGGAAATGTTATGGGTTGTGGTTGCTTCACTGCCTCAGGGACCGGACAGCTTGCATTCATTGATTCAACTATGAATTATGCATCATATCAAACAGTGCTTGAAGATAATGTGAGATCATCTGTCTGAAAGTTGAAGTTGAACTGAAAGTGGATCTTTCAACAGGATAATGATCCTAAGTACACTAGCAAATCCTCAAAAAGAAGAAATTGAGGGTTATGGAACGACCCCGTCAAAGCCCAGGTTTGAATCCCATTGAAATGTTGTTGAGGGATTTGAAACGGCAGTACATGCAAGAAAACCATCAAACATCTCGCAACAGAAATAATACTGCATGGAAGAGTGGTCAAAAATTCCAGCAAGCCTGGTGAACAATTATGCAAAACACCCACAAGAAGTTATTTCTGCTAAAGGGGGCAATACTAGCTTCTGAGGCCAAGGGTGTACTTACTTTGTCCACAGAAGAATCACATCAATTGATATTTCTGTTGAATAAATGATTGAAAAAGGTAATTTTGCTTGTGGTTTTGTTCACGTATATCAACTTCATTAATAGGCACTGTTTCAAAGATGATCAAATGTTTGTCCAAATATGTCAAAAAAAGGCAACAATTTCCATGGGGTGTACTCATTTTTTCACATGACTGTATATAGTCTTTGAATATGTGAATTGAAGGTACCATGCCTAATGTAGTGATGTCTGTCCTTCCTGCAGGCTACAGCACAGAGCACTCGGGCTCGTCCAGCCTGACAGACCTGAGCCAGCACCGGAGGAACGCGTCCACCAGCAGCAGCAATGCCTCGGCGGGGACCACCACGGCTACTGAAGGCCCAGCAGAACCGGATAAAGAGCCGGTGAAACCTGAGAAGCCTCCTCGCCCACCGAGGCCTACCTTACTCCCTAACCGACCATGTAGGTAAGGAAAACCTGGGACTCGAGTGCAGAAACACTTCTGCATGCTTTAGTGATCCTCGAAGAGGTAAATGGTTACATGTTTTACTTTTGTGTAAAGTTCATTACTTTTTTCCAAGTGGTGGGGGGGCCCCGCTTATTTATGTGGAGCCTTGGGAACGGGTTTTCTTCTGCAATTTCTTCTTCCTTTTGTTGATCATCTTCTCCTTTTTTGTTTTTATCTTATATTTATCTTGTTCTTCTTATTTAAAGCTACTTTGTTATTCTTGTTCTTCTTTTTCCACTTCTTGTTTGTTAATGTCGTTTTATCCATTCCTTCTTTTATTTATTTTTTTTTTTTTAAAGAACCATCTTTTGGTGTTCAATATTCCAACTTTTGTAATATTTATAGTTCTCCAGTAGCAGGATGGTGATGAGTATTAATGAATAACTAATAATAAGAATGAATTTTATTATAAAATAATGATCATGTTTAGTATTTATAATGATGATGATAATTTATATAGTACAGTTTCTGCTCATGTTCTAGGAGAAAGAAGGACTCTGTGGAGAACCACCCCACCTGGGTGGATGACACGCGCATCGATGCTGATGACATCGTGGAGAAGATCGTCCAGAGTCAGGACTTTGCTGATGTCAGCAACAATGAGGGTGCGTAAGTTGTGAAAGGTCACACATGTTTAAGTATCAGTTTTCCAAAGTAAACACGTTGTGTCCTGTCTAATAATGCTCGACTTACTCGACAGATGATCCTATTGTCCTGTGTGGCATCTTAACTGACAACTCACTGCATTCATACGGTAGCAGTGCTGGTATCGCATGGCATTGAAAGGTCCCATTTTCTCCTCTCTTACAGATAGCAATTTGCAACTGTTTGTCAGTCGGGATGGTACCACTGCTCTTAGCGGCATCCAGCTGGGCAACAGGTGAGTCAGACCAGGAGTGGCCTCCTCCAGTTAATACTTATGATCTATTTAAATTTCAATTATCCTGAATGGCGAACATCACAAACAATTAACATGCCTGTTTCATTCTCTGGCAGGGTGTCAGCGGGTGTGTTTGAGCCTGTCGTGATTGAGAGTCATTAGTGGCCTCAGTCACGCTCCTCCTGAAATACAACAGAGGGCCAAAATAAGTGAGGATGAACAAGACCGACGGGAAGTCCAGTATCGCACTAACAAGATGTTTTGCTATTTGCAGTCTTTTTATTGTCTTCACTGATCAGTCTATTCACACACTATGATTATAACACCGGAAATCTTACATTGTATTATACG